>NW_016908821.1:1020001-1065608 GCF_001483705.2 Eufriesea mexicana | reverse complement strand
TTCCGATCACGGGAAGCGAGGGAAGGCGAAAACCAATCAGGTGCCGGCGCTCGTGAAATACTCGAGTGTTTTCTATGCTGAATATCGATACTTTTTGTCGACGTTAAGCTCGTGTCTCAATCGACCAGGCGATTTGTCGAGTTGAAACGGTGCAATCGTCTGCGTATGGATGACACAGGTAAAAGGGGAACGCGTAAGGCTTCTGGTACATGGGACTGCAATCGATATTCGTTGCAATGAACCGTTGCGATGGTTAATAAATCTATTCGACATGTTCGCGTGGAACGCACTATGAAACTGGGTCAAAAGTAATCTGACACGAAACGTGATCTGTGTCGATGTTCAACGTTGATAGATTCTCAAGACTCGAAAAAGAAATTTGTGATGAAATTTGAAATGATATAATCAGATGGTTTAAAATGTAGAAATTATTTTGTGTATACGTGCAGCAGGTATTGTAGCGTGTACTGGTTACATTTCCAGCATTCATCCTTTCACTGCAGTGAAGTTGGTTATCGATATAAACCGCCATTATGCGCAAATAAACAAATTGCAACAATATGTAAACTATTGAATCTTTCTTAATATTATCTTCAATTGTTGGCTTTGAAATACTATGAAGAAGATATTAAATAGAATAATTAATATTTTATAGCTTATATACATATGGTAATATTTCTTTTTCATTCTATAATGAAAAGTTAATAAATTTCTGTACCAATATTATTTGTATTTTATGCTTGTATCTGCATCAAAGATTTCTGAGGACTTCAACCTCACGGGTGGTGCCATGTTAAAATAGAAGTTGTTCTTGTCAAAGAACAAAATTGTCCGATGGAGTTCTCTCACTGAAATTGCGGTATTGAATTTTTATGGTCCCTTGATAATAGAGATTAAATTGGTTATAGGAATGAAAAAGTTACTGCGTTCGTCTGTACAACTTCCCTTGGGGAAGAGAGCTTTTAAGCTACAGGGGTTTTAAGCGTCCAAAGGTTCGTCAGATGCGTCGAGGCACTTTCAGGATTATTTCGAGTATGTGAGTGAGACTAAAATATAGCCAGCAGATCTTTTCTTTCTTTTCTTTTTCTCATGTTTTTCTCCTATTGGCTAGAAGTATAAAATGATTGCTGTTTTACTTCCTTTATTAGCATATAACAGAATTCAAGCTTCTTTATTCTGATAATCCAGTTGGTCCTTTGCAAATATTTATTCCCTGGTGAGTCTGTTATCATAAACCCCAAAATTTATTATCTTTTTTAGAACTCAGGATTGTGAAATTCCATCAAAATTTGGAACTCAGAATTCCAACATACCTTCACTAAACTCCACCAAAATTCAGAAGAAGGGAATACCTTTACAGTTCCAGTAAATTCCTTGAAAATTTCATCAGACTCTAGCACACCAATTAACCTTCTATAAACTAAAAATTAAAAATTAATTCATAACACAGTATGTATTTCAAATAATTCCTTAAAATTTTATAAAAAGGACCTTTTTCAGGACCTTAAGAAACACCTGTTATAGATCACAAAAATTGAAGCTTCAGAACTTCAAATAATCTCTATCCAATATTTCTCTTAAGAATCAAAATATATGGAGCTAATCAAGAAGGCGGTCGCCACGCGACCAAACCGTGCGCGACTCATTCTGTGCGCATTAAAAAACAATCTTGGCTGCACGGCGCCTAAGCATCATCATTTTTTCCATCGTGGACAACCGATAACGCGTCGACGATGATAACGTCACAGGCTAACCCCGGACCAATAAATGCTGGGACTTTGTGCCCGAGTGGCGCATATTCCACGCGATCGTTTCACAAATTCACGCTACTTGTACGTTCTTCTGTTTTCCTTTGCCTCTTCTTTCTCTCCAGACGGATCCAGCCTTTTCCACCATGAACTGGAACCTGAAAATGAATGAGCAGTTATTACATCTTAGAATTTCATTCAATAAATTATGTCTCGAATAGACGATTTGTGTACCTACGCGATATTTAATATTTTTAATGTATCTAATTGAATTAGAGAACTCTTCGATGAGTCGATGACTTTTGGTGACGAAGAAAATGCAGTGAAGATTCTGTGAGTTTTCATTTGGAAAATTGTTCGTGAGTATCTCGACCCATTACTTTCTGTAATGGATGTGTTAATTATTGTATTGCTATAAATTGAGTTTTTGGATTGAAGTGGTAGTGTTGAACTGGAAGAATCGTGTTCAGAAGGAGAATGTTAATACAACAGACATTGAACAATGATATGAGATCCTGCTGGAAAAATCCATCCAAAATTTCTATCAGAGAAAATTTCTTGGTTTAGCAAAATCTAATTAGGATCTCACCGAGTGTACACAAGTTCTACAAGTATAGTACTTATAACTGGAAATATAATATTCGTGACATTGTGCTAACACAGAGGCTGATTAAAAGGTATCCACGTGAAAGGCGAAAATTATCAAAAGTTGAGCAGTTTCACGACTTGGACATGAAGATAAACTCGATACCGGAAGTATTAGAACCCAGCTTAGTATTACCCCAACGTGATCCTCTTCATCGGGAAATGTTGGATCGGAATGTGGTGCTGGTTCTTCGTACCAGGCAAGACAGGACAGAGAGGCGTTTGAGACACAAAAGGGAGGCAAATCCACCCCCGATGGAGCCACCTCCGCAGCTGTTGCACAATAACTATCTTTACGTCGATCTGAATATGAACTTCAGCGAGAACCCTAAGCAACAGGCTGCCAAAACGAAAAAGGTAGGCTTCTTTTGCTACTCCTATTATTTTCTAATGTAATCCTGTATCTGATTCTGTGCATTGCCTCAGGAGAAGATTTGAATTTTCGAATCTTGAATTATTGGAGGTATAGCGTATTGGATTCTAGTTACCTGTTTCTATTGGCTGTGAAAGAAATTACCATTGTGAAAATTATGAAGAATTTTGCAAGGCAAAATTAATTCTGTAATTTATTCACGACTGTCAGTGACTCATTCTGATTAACTGAAACAAATGTACAAAGTATCATCATCATTCTTCAAATGATAAATCTTCTCTAAGCTATGATTTCCTTCCTAAATCATCACTCGACTGGAAATACAGATGATTTCACGTATGTCAACGTCAATTATCATCCAAGACTAATACAGCTAATTAATCAACGAGTAAAGCGATTCCTAATCGTTTCTTACATGTCCACCTGGTAATATCTTTTATTTTTCGCTGTGAACACAATTCTTTACATAACTACCATGATCGAATCATTTATGTAAGACCAAATGTAACCTGCTCCATTTTACTTCCGTCCTCTGGATTAACCCACTATTAGTCATAGTATACTCGATCTAATCTGCAATCATTGCAGATTATCGACGAGTATACTCGTTTTCACATACATCAGCTTATTACCAAACAATTCTTGAAATACAAAATTATAGAATTTATAAAATATTTAAATTGTTTGACTAATCTTGATGTTATCTACTGGCAGTATTTTACAACAATGGAACACTGACTTTTAATACTGTAATATGCTAATAATTAGTAATAGAAGTAGCTTCCAATGGGGTTTCGAATTTTATTGAAAATATTAATTTCCAATTTTTATCCTAATAGTAATATTACTTTTTAATTAAATTAATTTTGTAATTACTATTGAGAAGAATTTATTATTCCAATTATTAGTAATTTAATAAACCTTTTATTTAATAATAACATTAGTATTACTCGTAATGTAAAACAAGATTATTTAATAATACTATCACTGGTTACTAGCAATTAAAAAGATGCTCGATAATTAAGTGATTAGTATAGCGACGGTGTTAGGCAAAAAATAATAGAACAGAATACCACGGTAAACTTGATCCCATCGAGACGATACGTGAGAAGACATGAATCGTAGCTGCGCTCTCTAAGACCGAGTTATTGCACTTTCTCCGACTTCCTATCGCCGTGAGAGAATCTTCCTTGACGGAACCGAGCGAAAATAATTAGATTTAGAGGCATGGCCGGAGAGCGCCGGAAACAGTGTAATTTATTTCGTAACCACTGACAATTTGACATCTCTTTCCGCTACAATTTCCATCTTCCTTTACCAGTCCTTTCGCATATTTATCACTGCAATTATTAATTAACAGAACATAAATAACCCGGAGAAAATTTCGAACAATGGAAAAATTATTTTCCCCTCTATCCATTATGAATTCATAAATTACTTTTCTATTCGCATTAATTTAAGTTAAATATTAACAAATCACCACGGGAAAGTGGTTTCGAAATTTATAATTTTATTTATGATTCATAATAGCACATTGTTGACCGGTGACGAGTTAACTCGTCGTTGCACTTGCATTATCTATTTCAATTTATGAAACCTAATGTTCCATGATATGGAACATTGCGTGTGAAAGTGATTTTGAGGATTGGATTACAAAATAATGGCCGGTGACATGGCATAGTTTCTGTGTAAAATTGTCGGTCAACAAAGTATTAATAATTATGATAATGGTATATATATGTATATAATATAATATATCTTAATATATTAATTTACATGGTCAGTGAATAGATTAATCCAATGACTATAGTACTGTGCAGGTGTGTATATTCAATACTGTATTGTTAATTCTTAATATTTCCAGCAATAATTGGTGTATCCATTGATCACCATATATTTACTATAGAATTTAGATAAACGGATAGATTAATCTAATGGCTATAGTATACCTACGCGATATTTAATATTTTTAATGTATCTAATTGAATTAGAGAACTCTTCGATGAGTCGATGACTTTTGGTGACGAAGAAAATGCAGTGAAGATTCTGTGAGTTTTCATTTGGAAAATTGTTCGTGAGTATCTCGACCCATTACTTTCTGTAATGGATGTGTTAATTATTGTATTGCTATAAATTGAGTTTTTGGATTGAAGTGGTAGTGTTGAACTGGAAGAATCGTGTTCAGAAGGAGAATGTTAATACAACAGACATTGAACAATGATATGAGATCCTGCTGGAAAAATCCATCCAAAATTTCTATCAGAGAAAATTTCTTGGTTTAGCAAAATCTAATTAGGATCTCACCGAGTGTACACAAGTTCTACAAGTATAGTACTTATAACTGGAAATATAATATTCGTGACATTGTGCTAACACAGAGGCTGATTAAAAGGTATCCACGTGAAAGGCGAAAATTATCAAAAGTTGAGCAGTTTCACGACTTGGACATGAAGATAAACTCGATACCGGAAGTATTAGAACCCAGCTTAGTATTACCCCAACGTGATCCTCTTCATCGGGAAATGTTGGATCGGAATGTGGTGCTGGTTCTTCGTACCAGGCAAGACAGGACAGAGAGGCGTTTGAGACACAAAAGGGAGGCAAATCCACCCCCGATGGAGCCACCTCCGCAGCTGTTGCACAATAACTATCTTTACGTCGATCTGAATATGAACTTCAGCGAGAACCCTAAGCAACAGGCTGCCAAAACGAAAAAGGTAGGCTTCTTTTGCTACTCCTATTATTTTCTAATGTAATCCTGTATCTGATTCTGTGCATTGCCTCAGGAGAAGATTTGAATTTTCGAATCTTGAATTATTGGAGGTATAGCGTATTGGATTCTAGTTACCTGTTTCTATTGGCTGTGAAAGAAATTACCATTGTGAAAATTATGAAGAATTTTGCAAGGCAAAATTAATTCTGTAATTTATTCACGACTGTCAGTGACTCATTCTGATTAACTGAAACAAATGTACAAAGTATCATCATCATTCTTCAAATGATAAATCTTCTCTAAGCTATGATTTCCTTCCTAAATCATCACTCGACTGGAAATACAGATGATTTCACGTATGTCAACGTCAATTATCATCCAAGACTAATACAGCTAATTAATCAACGAGTAAAGCGATTCCTAATCGTTTCTTACATGTCCACCTGGTAATATCTTTTATTTTTCGCTGTGAACACAATTCTTTACATAACTACCATGATCGAATCATTTATGTAAGACCAAATGTAACCTGCTCCATTTTACTTCCGTCCTCTGGATTAACCCACTATTAGTCATAGTATACTCGATCTAATCTGCAATCATTGCAGATTATCGACGAGTATACTCGTTTTCACATACATCAGCTTATTACCAAACAATTCTTGAAATACAAAATTATAGAATTTATAAAATATTTAAATTGTTTGACTAATCTTGATGTTATCTACTGGCAGTATTTTACAACAATGGAACACTGACTTTTAATACTGTAATATGCTAATAATTAGTAATAGAAGTAGCTTCCAATGGGGTTTCGAATTTTATTGAAAATATTAATTTCCAATTTTTATCCTAATAGTAATATTACTTTTTAATTAAATTAATTTTGTAATTACTATTGAGAAGAATTTATTATTCCAATTATTAGTAATTTAATAAACCTTTTATTTAATAATAACATTAGTATTACTCGTAATGTAAAACAAGATTATTTAATAATACTATCACTGGTTACTAGCAATTAAAAAGATGCTCGATAATTAAGTGATTAGTATAGCGACGGTGTTAGGCAAAAAATAATAGAACAGAATACCACGGTAAACTTGATCCCATCGAGACGATACGTGAGAAGACATGAATCGTAGCTGCGCTCTCTAAGACCGAGTTATTGCACTTTCTCCGACTTCCTATCGCCGTGAGAGAATCTTCCTTGACGGAACCGAGCGAAAATAATTAGATTTAGAGGCATGGCCGGAGAGCGCCGGAAACAGTGTAATTTATTTCGTAACCACTGACAATTTGACATCTCTTTCCGCTACAATTTCCATCTTCCTTTACCAGTCCTTTCGCATATTTATCACTGCAATTATTAATTAACAGAACATAAATAACCCGGAGAAAATTTCGAACAATGGAAAAATTATTTTCCCCTCTATCCATTATGAATTCATAAATTACTTTTCTATTCGCATTAATTTAAGTTAAATATTAACAAATCACCACGGGAAAGTGGTTTCGAAATTTATAATTTTATTTATGATTCATAATAGCACATTGTTGACCGGTGACGAGTTAACTCGTCGTTGCACTTGCATTATCTATTTCAATTTATGAAACCTAATGTTCCATGATATGGAACATTGCGTGTGAAAGTGATTTTGAGGATTGGATTACAAAATAATGGCCGGTGACATGGCATAGTTTCTGTGTAAAATTGTCGGTCAACAAAGTATTAATAATTATGATAATGGTATATATATGTATATAATATAATATATCTTAATATATTAATTTACATGGTCAGTGAATAGATTAATCCAATGACTATAGTACTGTGCAGGTGTGTATATTCAATACTGTATTGTTAATTCTTAATATTTCCAGCAATAATTGGTGTATCCATTGATCACCATATATTTACTATAGAATTTAGATAAACGGATAGATTAATCTAATGGCTATAGTACTGTAAAGACGGCTATATATATATGTACTATAGCCATTATTTTAGTATATATATTATATTATATTATTTTAGTACATAAATTTTAGTATATATACATACTAAATAAATAGATACTAATATATACTAAATGAATGTAAATATATACTAATAAATATATATATTTATTTCAAAACGATAATTTTTATTCGAAGTTATATAAGGGTGCGTGATTCTGGAGAAAAGGGCAGTGGCGTAGAATAACGAGACAGAACTTGTAGGACGTCTTGTCAGTCAACAGCCTCAGATATTCATGGGATTCTCCCCTTCGAAGCAACGAGGCTGCATGCTGTAATTTGGCTTACTGTCGACCTTTTAGCCGAGCTTTCACCGTGAACAATTTCTCTTTCTCTTTCTCTCTTGGTTGTTGTCGAGCCACGAATAGGCGAATCTCCATTGTGGTCGAGAGAATGCGAGTTTTCACTTTCCT
The DNA here is from genome assembly GCF_001483705.2 of Eufriesea mexicana. Taxonomy (NCBI): domain Eukaryota; kingdom Metazoa; phylum Arthropoda; class Insecta; order Hymenoptera; family Apidae; genus Eufriesea; species Eufriesea mexicana. The sequence continues at coordinate 1,057,697 of NW_016908821.1, read as the reverse complement.
TCCTTTCCTAATGAAGATTTATATATTAATATTAAAAATAAATTTATTTTGGGCTATATTAATTATGGGAATTAAAATTCTTTTATACTTACGTGGATAACACATAAATTCTAATATTAAATTAGGTTAGGTTAAATTAGATTAGGTTATAATGTTTGGTAGTATCTAGATTTTTTAATTTGCAAGATCAAGGAATCGAAATTTAGAACGATTTGCAAATAATTTGTTCGAGAATCTTAATTGGTGAATATTTTTGAAAAAGAGTCACCCCGCTTTTCAGAGATGCGTTTTTTCATTAGAGTTGTTTCTCTGCGTTTATTTTCCCTCGTGAATGCTGTTGGGAGCTGATTCTCGTAGTCTTATTATTAAATTAGTATTGATCTAGTATCGCGTGATTAACGAAATCTCACGAATCTTTCTCTAATTCCTTTTGCTACCTTAATTCAATCTATTTGATAACGTTATCTGGCCTCTTACGTAATTTTATTTGCCATTGCGTGGCAGATATGCAACCGGATATTAAAATTACATAAACACCTCCAACATAAATAAGTTCCAGTATAAGTAAACTTCTTTTTCAGTAGCGCCTTTTTACTTGCTTTCTAATATTACTTGATAAAAGAGAAATTTATTACTAGAGCAATCTAAAGACACTGAGATTCTTTTTTCATTTTTTAAATCACTATTATCTTTTTTAAGAACATATATTTATTGCAGTCAAGGATTCACTGAGTACTTGCGAGAAACCACGAACCTCCGTTTTCCATCTAGCGGTGAGGGTGCGAACGTTGATCGTTACCACTTATTTTATTTTATACTTTTTATATCTTATTTTATAGTATGTATAATATGTATATACAGTATTTCATAGCTTCCTATAATTTTTATTATAACGAGATTTTTCAATTAAACTTGTAATTAAAAATTTGTATTTTCTTTTTGTCAACTGTCCTTCGTATTAAAACAATTTATTTACGAAAAAATATACTGTTGTTATTCTTTATATGGTTGCTGTTTTTAACAGGAATTTAGTGAAAGCAACATACAGAATTGCATAGTTTTTACTCTTTTTCTAGCTTTCGGAATATTACGTACACATTCTAATATGCATGATACATTAAATAAATTTACGGAGTGTACATATGCCTGCAAGCATTAATCCTCGTTAATTCACAATTGCACTCTGCTCCCTTTCCCGGAAAAATTCCCTAGCATTTCTATCGTGAGGTAATTCTATTCTGAATTATATTTAAACTGGTTTCGAAAATTATTTTTATTATTATTACTACCTTTATTTGCTGAAAATACTCCAGTGATAATTTATTAATAAATTTATTTACTTCTTTCTTTTCTATGTGGAATGTGCAGAAAGAAATTTCAATAAGAAAAATTGTATGGTTACTAGGTGCGAACTATAGAGATGTATAAAGTAACTTTTAAAGGAGATCTTAAAAATAACTTAATAGAAATAATTTTATAGAAAACTTAAAATTCGGTGCAAAATTGCAAAGCAGCTGTAATTTTGTAAGGATAATAAAGTAGGTTTCTTGGGACATAATTTCGAAGCATTATAGGTTAGGTTGCACCGAGGCAAATGGTAGAGTGATTGCAGGCGCGATGCATTGTAGTAGTTTTCGTAGTTTCGTGAGACATGCAAAACTAGATCAGAGATTTCTTTAGGTCAGGGTTCCAAAGGTACTAAAACCTAATCGATTTAGGTAGATCTAGGTTCCTTAATCTCTAACTTCTATACGATTACTCGATGGTGACACCAAATTTGAATTAAAATATAACACTTTCTTTATCAAAAAGGTATTACATCATAAACAAAGAATTTTTTAACTACAATTCTAAAGAAAAAAATTTAATAAAACTATCGATTATAATTTACACACTAACATTGAAAGAAAATATAATTTATAATTTATAAAAAATATAATTAGGAATTAAAATAGAAACATAGATTTTAAATCTATTTAAAATTACAAATCTTAAATTAAAAAGAAATTGATAAGAATTATAATTTTTATGGATGGAAAACAAGGTTTGCATTAAGAAAGGGAAATGTGTTTTCTCGAATGGGTGGAAATTAGTAATTATGCCGGCGCACTGTCCAATTAACATTGCCAGGGTCGAAACGCTTTTTCTGTCCAACATAACGTAACGAATTAATGGGGCGTACTACAATCACCGCGATCCATCGATCGTTCTCCCGCGGGCGATCGTAGTTCCGTGAAGATTCTTCTGTTCATTTCACGCACGTTGGTTTTCAAGCCTTCTTCCTTAACGATAAATCAGCTGTCGAAAATGCTTCTAGATCAATGTCTGCAATACCTAACCTCCCTGATATTTTTGTGCCTAGTATTCAGTGAAATAATTCTTTAATTTGACGAAGATATTTTCTGCCGAACATAATTTGCAAGAAAACGATTTTTATTTCGAAAAGAACTGTGGTATCTGAAAAAATTATTTCTTATTTAATTGCGATAAAAAATTATTAAACACTCTAGAAAAGAATTTTATTTTTTTCAACCATTGTTAATTTTTAGACGCCGTGAATCTCTCGATTTTTTCCACATATTTAAGTAGTGACTTCGTTATTCCATGAAGATGGAAGTGGTTGGAAGAGCAACAGAGATTATATGACGAAATTAAAAATTATAATTTACGATTTAATCACGCGCTGCCTTTTTTTTCTCCAGCTGTTGAAGTACAGTTTTAATTTGCCTTGTTGAGCAACACGCCACGTGAACGTAATTCCATGTGTAAAAAGCTACAGAAATATTAATCCCTTCTCTGCTCGGAAAACAAGAAATTCTGCTTACGATTTGCCAGAATAAAAAATGAAAAATCGTATTCCTACGTAGAAACAAAGATTTCTTCCAACGCCACGGGCAAGTTGATTAATCAAATGGTAAATCGGTAGGTCTGCTAGCAATTGCGACGCACAATAAGCAAACTGATCACGTAACAATAAGTGTACGATGAAAAGGGACATGGAAAATTAACATAATAATCTCGAAACGCGCCATGTTCCTCTGAATTCGATTTCAATTGTAAAATACTCTACGCTATGACTAGGATTCCTGGGTATTAATAGATTATGACTATTTCACTTTTGCTGAAAAGAAAAGAAAATATTATAAAATTAATAACTCAGAAAATTGTAAAATTAAAATTAGTATAAAATTTTGTGTTAAATTTAGTATTAAATTGGTATTAAATTTAGTATAATATTAAAAGTGTATAGCCATCTTTTGTGCTGATTATTGTAAAATAGTATATAATTTATTAGGTCCGTATATTATTAATAGCTTGCCATCTTAATGACATTTGTAACTATGTAAATAGAGATGTAGAAAATAAATATAAATTATTATTAAAATTCCAATACCTTTTTTTATTTATAAATCGAGTCCCAGGAAATGTGAGGAATTTGCTTTGAAAGAAGAAGCTTACAGGATATACATATATGGCGCTAGAACTATGGAGGTCGTTCAAATTTATCACGATCATGGATAAACCAGTATCTTACATAAAGCACCCCACATGAACGACGGTATATGATGGAATTATAGGTGTCGAGGTCGTCCTTAAAAGCTACATGATGCACGATCGTCATTGGTCTCTGTTCAAATCAAGAGAATTGTACTTACATAGACTATATATATCACTGTACGATAAGGTTAATTACGTTTGCAACTTGAATCGAGAAAGCAGGATAACAGGATTGCAAGACTGCCTTGACTGAATCTCGTATCCTTTTTTGTAATGCTGTTTTTACGAAATCATTATATAATTTCGGAGACATAGATGACAGAATAAATATTTAAATCTATTTGATTTTTTACTGTATTTAATTCATGCATATATCGAGTCGTCATGAATAAAATAGCTGAACTCTTGAAACTTGCATTGTCTGAGGTTTTACTGGAAATAAAATTTATTAATAACCATGCTTATACATTTTATACTTTAGAATGCAATCCATACTTAAACTTCTAGCTTTCAATAAATCCACATTCTTTTTGTATCTTTTAATAGCTCTTCATAATTTAGTTGTCGATTTGTCGATTCACAAGTTCATATTTTCTAACCTCTCAGTGATTACTTACAGTCCACTATAATTCGTTAACTAAAGCACTTGATAATAACCAGGCACTAAATTGTGTCCTATTAATAAATTTTGGAATAAAACCATTTTTCGATTTTGTATCTGTTCAACAATTCGCATAGTACATAACTGTTGCATTGTGTGAGCATCGAAGCACTAAGCAGCAGCGACCATTAATACAGTGACACCTAGTGTTGCTTGCAGCATTCTACGTTTTCCACTAGGAACCGGGGTACACTTCTTAACTGAAAATTTGGTTGTTACCGTCTTAAGGTAAAACGTTCGATATTCCTAATCGATATTATGATCTTATTACATCATAGCTGCTGGTATAACAGTGCATAAAAGGATGAGAGATCTCTGGGTAAATGAACCATAGTACCCAAAATACGACCAATTCAGATGGCGACTCTCTCTTGTTTCTAATTAATAGGTTAAGTGTTTTATTACATGTCACATGTAATTATCACGAAAATGTCGACAAACGACCGCGACTTTCAGCGATTATCGCTAGAAACTTACGATTTATTCCACTAATAGCGTGTATATCATCGTATTACATTGGTTGTGTTTAAGGATAGTTTACATAAGAGTGGTGAGAGGGTATGCAACGGTATGTGGCACGCTTGGAAACTTATGCAACCCGCAAATTCCTCAGATTCACGGAGGATCCGTTATCTGTGATCTCGTGATCATCGCGTACGTAAACTATTCTTCAGATGTTGGGTATCGAAGTGTCGAGTTCTCTGCCTACGTCAGATTTAATCTACCATTGACACGTGAAATTAATTGTAAGCGATCTGTTTATAGGTTAAATGACATTTTGTGCTGGATAACCGGATGTTTTGAGGTATTAAGAATTAGAGGTTATATGTCACTTGTAGAATTTGAAACTTAAAACATAAATCGAGATTTCTACATTTTTAATTTAACCGGAATAAGTTATTTTTATTAATAAATATTTTTTAAACAGAAGAAAAGAGGAGGTGATGGAAAAATATTATTCTGTACCTGGTAGCATATGATGGGATCATAAATCACCTAGGAAAATAAGCGACGTCTATGGTTAATCGATAGGAAGCTGGAGTGTGTTTGTCAATTAAGATTACGCGAAGAAAAATCGACTCTAATCTTTATCCATTAAGACGTTTATTTTGTCAGTAATTGAACTGTGAACTTTATCACCAGATCGTCCCCGAGCGCTATTAATTAATTAGGGAATTACCAGTGGACTACACATTCGGCGACACGTAACTAGTGCATGAAAAGTGGCTGCAAGATGCTGCTCTGCATAAGATGACTATTATCGTCTCGGTATTTCTGCATTAAACAAAAAGAACTATTGTTCCACGTATGAAACTATTGGTCATCGTCTGAAGTTGAAAAAAAAAATTTACGAGATTTAAAAAAAATATTTAAGATAATTAAAGTAGAATTCTGAAAGAAACAGCAATTACTGTATTTTTAGTACTCGGGTGTTAAGTTTATAATGCTTGACACCAGATCACAGATACAAGAGAAGATATTCTGCTTGATCAGCACAATACCACTCTTATATGCAATATGATATATATATTTACTCTTCCTATTATCTCAACTGGCGATGAAAGCCTTCAGAGTTCTTCAAAACAATCTTCACTAACTCTAATATAGGAACCTTGAACAAAAGAAGAAAAGTAAAATTCTAATGAATATGTATTCAAGGTAAAATTTCTCATCTATTTATATCAATTCCACTAATGATCAGTTCCCTCATTATCTATTTGTTAACAAATTAGAAATTGGCAGGTAAAAATCATTGAGAACAGAAGTTTCTAAATATCAAATGTGTTCACAAAATATTAAACTTGTGAGACTATTAAATACAGGAAGAAATATTATTTGATAAAAAGAAAGAGATAGGGTAACCCTAGTAGCCCAACGAACAGGGTTCTGTTCCTATAGGATCTGACCACAATGTAAGAAGAACATGAGATTTCCTTGTAACAGGCTCGTGGTGAACCCCACAGTATTTACCTTAGAACTTTAACAGCAAACAAATCGTTTGTTAACCCTTTGCACTCAGCTCTGTCCCCTCTCAAGGGAAATTCTAAACCTAGTAAAACAAATAACCCTAATATCTCTCTTAAAGATATGCAAAGACATTCCTTCACCAGAAATATTAACAGCTTTACCTTTAAACAAACTGTAAATTAATTACAGTGAAGATACAAACTTCAAGGTAACAAAACCTCAAGCCAAATATTTAAATAGGGAAATTGATCCCTCTTTTATTAAGTCTTTCAAAGAACTCTCTCGACATCTATTTCAGCACCACCTCATTATCAATTAATTTTCAAAGTGTAAAGAGCTAAAACTTCTAACACACCTGTACCCAAGCAACCCCTACCAGCATCCAAGAAGCTCCGTCCTACCTGCATTATCAGTGATCAAGGCATCTTCCAAAACACCCACCTCTACAAGCCGACTACTTACGTAACGTGCTACTTGCTCGTCGAGGTGGAGCCGAACAGTAGGCACGGGGGGACGATACTTGCATGACGAGGCCTTGCGGCTCACGGCACACTAGGCCTGTTTTGAGTCTGCGGCACTCGTGTTACGCCTACGTGTTGTCACGGCACCGTAGATCCGTATACCTCGTCCAGGGGATCAAGAAGCGCGGAAAACTCGTCTCGAGGCTGGTTAACGCGCGAACAAACGCGTTCTCGCGGCCAAGTGGAGGGGTACCATTATGCTCCTCCTCTTGTGCCCTCCTTTGGGACATTTTTACGCGAGCTTTTTAGTGCAACTCCGTGCATGCGGCTAGTAACGTCGCGAATCGAGTCTCTCGATTTTCCTCGTGTCGTATCGTTCTCATTTCTCCAAGTGGTGATCTTTAACTCGTCTTTCTCCGTTTCGTTCCCTCGGCGTAGTGCTCGCTTCTGCGCACGCGTGTAAAACGGGGCAGTGCGTGCGAACGATGGTGGATGATCTAGGTGGTCGATCGAATTCTTGTAAGGCTTCCACCGGTGAACATTCGAGGAAGGTTGCGTTCCGTCGACGTTTCGTGGCCTGGCTGGATGACTGGGTCGTGGGTCTGTTAACCCCTTCAGAAATGAAATTTCCTTCGCTTGCGACTGAGACTTGAATATAGGAAAGGAATTGTACGTAGAGCGTATGCAGAATCGAAGCTTATCTAATAGAGTTAAGACTGGTTCGATGATTTAGTGGATTAGAACGTGACGTAATAACGGTTGATAATTTACTCTCACTTTCTTTCTCTCTTTCAGAGGCACTGACAGAGCTTTGATCTGATTCAGTGGAGATCCTTGAATTTATGATTCCAGTACCTGTTCAGGGAAGTTCTAATTCCTCTGTATGAAATCTTTTGTGCTTTGTTCCTTAGTTCTCACATAGGGAAAGGGGTCAAGATTCTACCAATCAATCTTCCATTTGGAAGAACAGATATTTTCAAGTATCTTTCCCATGCCTGGAGATAGAAGCTTCGATGGCAAAATTTGAAAGATATTACATCAGAAGATTCTCAATCTGACTTCATTGAAATGTGATTAAAAGTCTAGAAACCTGACAATAATTTGGAGTAATAACACGACGATTCTCTTCAATAAAATTTAGAAAAGTCTATTCAATTTTATCTATCCCATGTATCAAAATATACCTCTGAACATTGTTTCAGGATAAGAATAATCTGCTGGTATCCTCCAATCATTCGTGTACCCCAATTTCAATCTTGCTCATGAAAATTAACAAGAATCCTGAGAATTCAATAATTCCCCCAGAAAAGCCTACGAATGCACATAGGTATACCAAGAAACGCTCATCTAATGTCATGCCCAATCTCCCACCAAAACCCAACGTCCTGCAAGTGCCACGAAGCGTCCAGCCAGAGCCAGCAGCCCCTCTTAGACTGCCCCATAATCCATGAAAGAGCCTGAGGTGGCACCATAGTCAGGAAATCAACCGCGAATCGTACCCCGTCCAGCTCTCAGGCTTCTCCGTTTCACCGAGTGACCAACAGATCTCCATTCGAATCGGTCTGTCGAACGCTGAAGGCGTTCCCTGGTTGCTACCCATAGTTGGCTCTGTCAATCGTAGGAACAAAGTAGCAGGGAAAAAGAGGAGGAAACGGAGGGGGAAACGTGTCGGATTATCCGTGGTCGGCCTGATCGGACCTAGAAAGACGACTGTTCTAAGGTTTCCGCGTCGGCTGTAGGAAGCCAGCCCGTGGACTGGCTCGTGTCTGTCAGAGTGAGACAGAAAATATCCGTGGATCGTCGCTGTGGATCGTTAAACGTCGGGAAATCGACTCGTACCACTCCTACCGGCTCTGTCTAACCCCCTTCTGCCGAGGATGGATCGGAACGAGAGCGCAAACGAGGGCGGAAGCTCGCCGGACACGGTGATCGCGCGCTCCTCGTCCGAAGAGGAGCGGAACAGGTTCGCGTGTAGCACTTCCGGCGAGTACGTGACCGTGGGCGACAGCAGTTCTAGCTTGGACACGGTGACCAACGCCGCTGGGACGACGGGCGTCGCGGCGACCGATCCATCGGCCGTCGAGGACAAGAAGAGGGGCAGATTCGGCGCATTGAAGAGCAGCTTTCGCAAAGAGGGAGGACTGTTCAAAATTCGGAGGAAGGACAGACAGCCGGGCGAGCCGGCTGCCGAGCCTGAGCCGGATGTCGAGGAAAAAGGTTCATTCTTGGCATATGGTGTTGGGTTCAAGAAGGATTCCTGTGGTCACTCACGGTTCATTTTGTTTTATTCTCTTTGTTCTGGGTTTTCGCTGCTTTCAGGGGTAGGTTCTCTCAGGATGTGTGCTTCTGTAGTTTACTTGGCTAACTTGTGTTCAGTTCTATAGCAAACCTCGCTTCCAAATTGGTGTGATCAGATATGATCCTGAAAATTATTAACATCCTGTAGGAACAGGGATCTCTGTCTCTTAAGATTCAGTTACTTTTAGGTTAGACCGATTGGTGTGGGATCAATGTGGGTCTTGATGTTTCTTCCAGTGCTTGTTCCAGAAGTTGCTCATTTCCTATATGAGTAATTCTATTCCTGTTCTATAATAGACCAGGATTTTTCAAATATATTTCTGAGGGTAGTTTTATGAGTTTGGTTTATTTGTCGCTGATCCACATTTGCTTTAGGGGTGAACTAATTGGTATTGGGATCACTGCTGATTGGTAGAGTTGTTTTAGGGCTTCGTCAGGTGATTCTTTGAACACTTTCTCGTTTTGTTTCATGATTTGCGCTGTCTGTATATTCCTGCAAATTGTTTCCATATTTCACTCTACTTTTACTAAAAGGAAAAAGAAAAATTGGCTCGTGCTTAGCAGCAAAGGTTCAATCCAACGCAGATAGTTTCGTGAGAAGCACTTGTTTTAATCTCCATGGTACTTGACACGCAAAGTGATCGATAGGACACTTCTTCGGATCTGTAAACGAATTGCCTGAGATGTTAATCGTCTTAATGGCTGTACAATATCTTGGCTTTCGTCGAAAGCTACCTAACCAGTTAATTACGGATTTCTGATCTTGTTCCCTTAGGGCCAATTTGCATAACGATCGGTGATTCTTGAAAATCTCCAAGCACTTCAAATCTCCGTTGCTTCATTGAAATGAAATAAATTATATAACACGGCAATTAAAATTATTTTATTTCAATAATCCATCGCTATCTACTTGGTAGTCCTATATCCACTCTATTCATTATAACTGCTATCTTTCTTATACCAACAATACTTGTACTATCTCAGTCCACTATGCCTCCACTATACCTACTATAATTACTCAACTATACTCACCACGTCCATCCCCTATCTACAAATCTTAAGGAACCATCCCATACCAATCCAACCCACCCACATCAGTCGTCGACCTCTCACCATCAACGAACCACCATCAACCCGACTTGAACCCCCATGGAATCCCATTGTAACCCGGAAAATCTGCTCGCTGACCGGAGATCCTCTCTCCCGTGACAGAAACGGGTCGCAAGCGGAGCCCGGTGGAGGAGGACGAGCGCAAGGCTGGCGGCGCTGCGTCGTCGACCTTGAAGAAAAAGAAGAAGAAGTCGCACTCGTTGGTGCGCAAGCTGAGCTTGAACAAATTTCGCCTGTCGACGGAACAAGAGCCGAGACACACGCCCGAAGGTGGTGACAGCAGCCGGTCCCAAAGCCAATCGTCGCAGGAGTCGCCTAGTCTCTCGGACAGCCCGTCCAGGATCGCGAGGAAGGGGCAGGAGACCGAGAGGCTTGGCCATCGCGACGATTACGAGGCCGACGAGCGACGGGACGCCCCGTACGACGCCGACAGGGAGAAGGGAGAGTCGAGGAAATCGGAGAAGCCGACGGAGAAACTGGTGAGCACCGTGACCGTAGTGCAGCGCAGGTCGCCGTCGTTGACCATCAGGAGCTTTTCCACGAAGACCCAGTACGGTGAGCGATCCCTCTCTCTCTTTCTCTCTCTCTCTCTCTCTCTCTCGCTCTCTGTTTTTTCTCTCTGAATCTCCTGTCTTGGTCTCACTTGGTTTTATTCTCTTGCTGAGTGGGTCTTCAGTAGTTGGCTAAACTGTAGGTTACTTCTTACACTATTGGTTAGGGTGCAGGTGTAGTTGATAGATTCGCAGGTTCTTGAGACTCTGGCTTATGGTGGCTCTTTATGGTGGTTGGATTTTTGTATATACTGACTGGGCTGGGTCTGATTCTTGTTTCTTTCCTTCTCTTTTTGCTCCATTCCTGAAAAATGCAGATGATTAGTAAATATTTGATCTCTTACTCGGTTGTAGAAGAAATTTTATTGTTTTTCAGTTTTTGTTTTCGTTCTGTCGAGTTATTTTGAAGAAAATTTTGTTGGGTGATTTGGTTACCATGTAAATCTGAATCAAAATTATTATTTATAAATATGTTAATTGGTTGTTGACCGATTTAATGATCTGTTACACCTTGCTCGATGCAGGAGTACAGGTGAATAATTATGGATAATTATAAACGATTATTTATTTATGAAATACGAATGGAATTGATTATCTTATATCGGAATAAATATTGCTGTCTCTCTGCAATGATAAATCGTATTTTTCTGTACAATTGAACGAAGCAAAGTTCAGTGATACTGATATTTATCATTGCTTTTTAGCCAATTTTGTGGAGGAGTGCAATAATTAAATTTTGATAGATAATAATTAAATATAGATGGATTTCAATACGGTATTCGTATTTTAATTAATGCTTGCGCAATTTGGAATATAATGTAGTAAACAGACACTTTATCACCATAATGTAATAATTGAGATTGCAATGAATACCTCTGCTGTTCGTAAACAAAACCATTTGCGATAACATTATATTCGTCAAAATATTATAAATAAAAGACACTAATATATTTATTGATTCGAGTTCAAAAATCAAGAACTTAACTTAATCTGTCATAGTGTTATTTAATATCGAATTTGCTCGATGAGTTTTAATTAATATTTAATAATTCTGCTTAGCTTTTTATATTTAAACTAATTAATTATAACATAATAGTATGCTTGTGTTTGTGTGTGTGTACAAGCAGTATTATTTAACGTAATATTAAATTGATCTATTTGTCGAATTATATCACGAATTATTTTTATTTATTTAATTTTTTAATTTACCATTGTCATTTAACATCGTCACCACTCAAACCGTGCTTTCATCCAATAAATCACTCTTAATATTAAGAATAATTAACTTAACTACTCAAGTCCAAGTAGGGATTAACTTTAGTGGGATTCGTTATCTTATTATTCTTAGTTCACTGAGCAACAACACCTTAATTAACTCAACTTAATATCCTACCATTCAAGAAACAGCAACACCCAGATTACTTAATTAGCGACTTACTCCACACGAGTAGATGCGACACATAACCAATTTTAATTTATTAACATTCTATTTAACCCCAGTGAACAATCTCAACTAATTGTAATTGTAAAAGTAATTAGGTACTCCGTATAATTAAGAACTTACATTCCCATATTCAACTTCCCACTGATTCAGTGCTCAGCAACTTGCCCAAGCACTCAACCTCAGACTTAGAACAACATAATATCTAATTCACATTCGATTCCATTAACAACTAATTCGATTTTAAAATCATACAATACCTAGCAACACCCCTAACTTTTCATCTCAACGTTTCATCCCTATTACTCTACAAAACATACATACCCAGCTCAAATACTCAACATGCACTCCACCACCCCAGGACACTTAACCCCACCACTGGTGGTATTAACATCCTGCAACCTGCCTTCGAAGATGCCATCGGCGCGATACTCAAAGACCATCACCAACGCGTCATCATCATCATCATCATCATCATCATCATCATCATCATCATCATCATCATCATCATCATCACCTCAAATCGCCATTGAACTCCACCTCACAAATCCGGCGAATGAACCTGGTGCCGTTGTCTGCGTGCGCAGATATCCAGTCAGCTGAGAAGTCTCCTCGGCCGGAAGCGCTGTGCAGCTCCACGCTTCCGTACGCCATCTCGAAATGGCCGGAGCAGAAGGCCTCGAAATCATTCTCGAACGATTCGTATAGGAAGTCCAAGTTGAACACCAAGTCCGAATCCGAGTCAGGCATATCGAAATCCTCGCCGCGCGAGGTCAGACGGAAGCTGTCGTTGCTGGAAGAGAAACGGGCTATATTCCAGCGTCGTTTGTTCGAGAGTACTCGAAACTCGGATTCCAGGGAAACGGTGATCGCAGTGTCCGTCGACGACGAAGAGAAGGGGCAGGGGAACGAGGACAACTGGGACGGTGGGACCAAGAAGAAGGCCAGGCACATCAGCGTGAAGAAGTTCGACACGTTTTCGACGTTCGAGGGCACGTTCGACGAGGAAACTGGTGTTGGTTACCTGGCCGGTATCGAGGAGGATTACACCGAGAGCTACGACAGGAAGCACGATAGTTACGTGGACACCATGGGGCCCATGCTGGCCGACATCGCGGACAAGAGCAAGGTCGTCAGCCAGGACAGCATGGTGAGGAATCACATGTGCACTCACCGTAGCTTCTTTCTCCATTCTGTTCTTTTCAATTCAGATTTCTTTATTATTTTTTATTTTCAACCGGGGTTGTTGTTTTGTCGAGTTGGGCCTTCCCTGATGATTATTAGCTCCTCTTTTCACCTCTTTCATTCCAATAGCACTTTCTTTTCAGCTTCTTCTATTCTGTCCTTGCACTGTTTTATTTACCTCTGTTTTTTGGCACCACAGTTTTATTGGGTCTTATGAAGGTTTGGTTGTGAATTTTTTTTCTTTTGGGCCCCTTTGGGTAGACTTTTTAATTATCTACTGCACTTTTGATCTTCTTTTTTTTTTGGAGTTGTAGAAGCAAATCTGATGCAAAAAAGGGTGTTATGCGATTTTAATTATGCAAATAGTAGTGTTTATATACTTAACTGGCAATGTGAAGTTTGATTAATGACGTCCTGACGTTATATAATGACCTCTACTACTTGTCGAAAAAATCCCAAGTTGTACTACTTGCTCCATTCGATCCTGCTTGTTAATAGTCATCATACATTTTACCACTTTATTCACAAAATTATATATTCTGCCAACAAGTTCGTTAGTCGTATAATATACAAGAATCGATTCCCCTATCCCCCCCCCCCCCCCAACAAAAAAAATAAATTAAAACAGTAACAAAATACTCTCGTATATGAATGTTTTTTTCCAGATGAAAATATATCATTCATAAGAAAAATGTATTTGATGCAATATTTCAATTTAATATTCAATTACAATTATCAAACTTTTTAATAATTTTACTCGGATATTTCTAACCTAACCTCTTTGAGGTCAATGACGCACCGTTTGCGGCTCCTACGGGACACGACGCACCACGTGCGCCTTGGAAACCTAAAGATTAAATGTATACTAATCGCAATCGACTCCTCGAGATTATATACCCATTTACAATCACTGTTTCACAAATCGTAGAACTACCTTTATTCTCGAATAAGCTGCCCCAATTCCTCATAAATGAGACTCTAACGCGTTCGAAGCAACCGTCTAAAAGAAATCTTTCTTTCGAGTTCAGTGAAGGCAAGAAAATCGACACCGTCGAGCAGCTTGTTTTTCTTTCGATTCCCGTTGTCTTTGCATAATCAGGTTTCCCTTTCTCGATATCGACACTCGCCACAGTTTCAAAACACTGTCCACGATTATTTATCTCTATTTGTCCGTAGAAACGTCGCGTGTAACCCTATGATGCAGAAATCGTAACGTTCTGCGGTCCCGGTTTGCGGTTCTCATACGTCGAGCCTGCTTCCAACGCTTTTGTCCCGCGTATTTTTCAACGAGCTAACCCCTGTTAGACGGGCTCTCGGGTTACGTGGTTTGGCATGCTCTATCTTGACGGTGGCGCCCTCTATCTTGTCCTACTACGAATCATCGAGAAGCCTAATAGAGTCTGTGCTAGAGAGGGGAGAAGGGCTATTGGGTAGTCGAGGGGTGTTTCTGTAAGCGAGGTTAGGTCTTCCAGGGAGTAGGATCAAAAGATGTATAGACGGGTTTTCGATTATTGATATTCAAGATTGCAGATGTAGGATGGGATGAAACGTGGAATTTTTTAAAGGGATTTTTATATTAAAAGAATATAGAGTTTTTTGTATTGGGAACTGGAAATAGTGAATTTTGTAACTTGAAACTGGAGATTTTGGATTTGAAATTTTATAATGGAAACTGGAAATAAAGAGAGATGGGGATTTTGGATTTGAAACTGGAAATTGTAGATATAGTAAATGAGGGGAATTTTGTAATATGATCTGGAGATTGAGAGAGATGGGTATTTTGGATCTCAAACTGGGCATAGTGAGTGAAAGAAATTTTAAATTTGAGATTGTAAATAGTAAAATGAAAATATATATAAATGTATGCCCTGGATATATTTTTTAACTTTTTACTCACTTTTTGAATTATTGCATCATTCTATTCCTCCCTATATATTTTTAGTACTGATAAATTGTGCATGGTCTTAAAGTAGTAGGATTAGGAAAATTGAATTAAGAATATCTGGACTATTTCAAAGTATATTATTTTGTATATTATGCCGAGGTTTATGACGCGTTACCTATGCAAGGTAATTTACACTACCGTCCATAAGTCATCAGATATTTAATATATTTAAAATTATTAATGTTATATTTATTAAATGTTTATAATGCTAAATTTATATTATACTATAATATAATAATATATAAAATATTTACATTGCCTAAAATTTTATTATAAATTTTAATAAATATTTTGCTAAAAACTAGAAAAATTTTGTTAAAAAATTACTGTTTAATGACTTGTGAATCAAAATATATATGTTATATGACTATTTCTGGAAAATTTTTAAAGTCAATTGCATTATCACTGCTTGGCAAACACCTAAAAGTTTTTAAGTTTGAAGTATATCTTCTGTAGGATATCTTCTCTAAAGATATAACAACATACAAAAGTGACTGAATATTGTGAAACCATTGGAATTGAAATTTATACACTTTACTGTTTCAGTACTTTTTAAATATTGACACAATCTTAAGATAATATTTACAATTCTGAATAAGCATATGAGCAATCTATCTCTTATAGGTATTTTGAGCAATTTAAGTGAAAATATAAAGGAATGTAAATATGGAATATTTTTTTATAAAAGAATGAAAACATTTTTAAATAAAATCTAATAAAGTCAATAAATTTTAATTATCATCTACTAAATAATATGATACTTTTCCAACAGATAATTTTAAATAAATCTGTAAAAAATAGTAATTAGAAATAAAAGAATTTGCAACGAAAAATTATATGCTACTGTGAAGTCAACAAATTAACAGATATCAAAGGAATCGTGAATATCACATAGATGCCGCTTGTAATTTTTTTAAGCAAGGCTTAACCGCCATTAAATACAGCGCACCATAGCGGTGTTATAGTATTATAGAATATTATACGCGCGGCAGCGTTACGGCTTCTACCTTTACAGCAGATTATTATTATTACCCTTGAGTTTATGGTTACGGCTTCGTGCGGTGTTTTCTATGGTGGATTATCCCCCGTACGTGTAACCATACGTAACAAGGATCATATTTCTGATTGTCGTTTTATTTTCCGTCTGAGTATACGATGATTCTCTCTGTTACGCTTCGATGTTAGGTTATGTATTTCCACGCGAGTTTTAATCACTGTGAAGAATTTCGTTTGTTCGTGAGTGTAGAGCATAATGTTTCACGTGACAATGTAAATAATTAAGAAGCGATAACATGCATATGTACATACGTATAATCAATTTCCAAAAGAACTGTCGAACAGGTTAATATAGCTGATTTCCGATCTGTTGTGTTTTCAATTACTGAGCATGTGTAGCTGCTTCTGGCAATGTTAATACTGCCTTCCGTTAAAGTAGAAATGTTGTGACATATACCTATCTATTTGCACGTGTACATACATGCATGCTATATCCAGATGTCACTAGTTCAGCGTTAATCACCATCTAGAAAATTTAATAATATTAAAATTACAATTAAAGTGACAAAAGTGTAGAGAAATAATATAAAAATTAAAGAAACGTCGTGAAGCTAGTAAACAAAAATAACTTAGGCAAATGTTTATCATATTGTAGTTGCATTATAATTGCGTACGTCGATAATCAGGATAATTGCAAATACGAAGATACTCACGATCGGTCAACAGCGTGTTAAGACGACAATTTGCATTCCCAGTAGATTATCGACGGTGAATCATTCACGTGGTGCTTCTCGATCTGCTCGCAACGACGGACGTTGCTTTCGACCAGGTTTCGATAGATCAGACGAACGTCGCGATCGTGAACGTCAGTCTGGTGCGCGCATTTTCCGAAATAGGTGCAATATGGACGTCGAGCAAAAATTACGAAAGAACCAGCGACTTTTGAATTTTTCCGAGTGGAAGGTGAATCCTAAGAACTGGAAATGGTGCAGGGTTGGTTTTTCTTCTTAAATTTTTTCGTTTCTGTTTTGTTTATGTTGATCACGTGATTTTTTACTGGTAACATGGGAGTTCGGTCGGTAACCTTTTAGTGATTAAAATGATATTCTTTATAGACTCTGGATTGTGGTTTTACTTTGAACTAGTTCAACGTTCTATTTTGTTTTTTGGTACATTATTCAATCTCCTGTAAAGTTAATTTCGACAAATTTGTGAAATTTTATTTTCTGTAATATACCACGTGACCTAGAAATTACATACCTATATACTTTTTCTCTGTTTATTTTGTTTTATATGTGATTTTTTGGTATAACGAAATTAAAGAAGGAAAAATTATGTAATGTGTGCAATTGGTCCGTGCAAATTAAAATAGATGCAGTAGTTAAATCGTTTTTACATTTGTTACAGTTCCATCACATTTGTTATTCGTTGATCATTGCTTTCTTTTTCTCTCGTCATTCGATAAGATAAGCAAAGTCGTTGAAGTTTACAATGAGTCGTAAAAATGCAAAATCGTTGTTGCAAAGTTGCAAATTATATATCAATTCATCGATAACGATTTCGAATTAGAATTAATATTTAATTTCCACAGTCCTGTTCGTCTAAAATAAGAATTTTTTATTTTAAAAATTTCACTTCGTTTATAAATAATTTTATCGATACACCACTGTACTAGCATCGATTGATTTATTTATAACGATTATCAATTTCAGGATTTCGGATTAAAACATTGCAGCGAATTATAATCTTCTCTCTTGCGAGCAAACAAAAGTGAGGTTATCGGTAATCAAATAAAAGAAAATTCCACGGCTTCAACTTCGTCTCTCTCAAAATGTTAATTTTGCATCGAGTATACGTAACGATTATGGTATAACTGTGTCAAATATCTAACAATATAGTTGCATAACAAAGATAAGAGAGGGAAAAGCGATAAAAGTGGGCATTATTCGTCTGAGTAGCAGACGGAAAATAATGGAAGCATTTAAGATAAGTGTCGCTTATTATAACTTGACCCGAATAATTTTTTTTGGCCACTAAACAATCTTAATTATTCGATAATCATCTAATTGATTCGATGATTGAGTAAATTATTCCTATATATTTTCCAAGTTCCACTGGAAACGTATACAACCAAAAATAGAAGTCTCATTATAGAAACAACAATTAATTTAACTCCATTCTATAAAATTAAAAAAAAGTATATAAATAAATAATAACAATATCCGTAGAATTTGAATAAAGATCCCAATAAAAGGTGATTTTTGAGAGTTAAAAATTCTTGACTAAAAGATAATAAAAATACCAAACTTGTCAAAAAATTATTTACAGTGAAGTAAATTTATTTTATCGCTATTTATTAGAGAATTAAAATCTATCAAGGATAATAATAATAATTGTAATTATATAATTATTATTTAATTATTATATTATGTAATTATAATAATAATAATAATAATTGTAATTATTATTATACGGTTTTCTACCTGTCTCCTTGGATGACTAATTCTAAATCCATATTAGTCAACAAGGATACCATTTTGTATATGATCCTTTGTATACCCGAGGGAATCAGTGACTCAGAAATGTTTGCCAGAAATATTTCACGACCGTCTCACAATCTATTTTCTACGTAACAATAGCCGTTGTAGTTTTATAGTTAATCAAAATTCGCGTAAATGGGAAGTTCTCAAACAACCGGCGACTAATGGCATGAAATCCTGTTTTTGTTCTCACAGTCGTCACAGAACAATGCACCGAATGCCGGATTAGGCGAGAAACGAGAGCACTTGTATAAAATCCTGGTGATCGGCGAGCTCGGCGCCGGAAAGACGTCCATCATCAAGAGATACGTCCATCAATTCTTCTCGCAGCATTATCGCGCGACCATTGGCGTTGACTTTGCGCTGAAAGTGTTGAACTGGGACCCGCACACGATTATAAGGTTGCAGCTATGGGATATCGCAGGTTGGTCTAATTTTTCCTTCTATTTCTGGTTTTCATTACCCTTTTCCTTTATTTCCTTTCTAGCCTCGTTCTTATCCTTCTTTATTTTTAATATTTTTGAGATTTTTTTTTTTTCGATTTTGAACTCGATGGATATTGGATATTTGGAATAATTATTTTGAGTGATTTTTGACTGGGGAAACCTAGTGTTCTAGGTGTTTTGAAGGATAATTGTTTGTAGAGGGAGTGTGTTTAATTTGAATTTGGCGCCACTAGACCTATAGTCTATACAGCAGTTCTGTTGACTCTGGTGGAAGGAATTCTCTTTTCTCTAGTGGAAGGAATTTCGTGGGAAACTTTCCTTTCAAGTCTTTTGTCCCGATTGTTATACTACGTACATTCCTAACGTGATATTAATTTTGTACCTCCGTTTGAATAAATTTATTTTCTTCTACATAAATAAGGGAAATAAATAACTAACAGATTAATTACAAGAAACCTTAAATTATCCAGGGAAAAGTAACTAGGAAATGGATAAAGATATGTACCAAAACTAAATACTTAGTTAGCATGAAATTAAATATTTTTTGAAATTAATTAAATATTTTACCAAGCTCGTATTTCTTTTTGTTCGTCTTCAGGTCAAGAGAGGTTTGGGAATATGACGAGAGTATACTACAAAGAGGCCGTGGGCGCGTTCATAGTGTTCGACGTGACGAGAAGCGCCACCTTGGACGCGGTGGTAAAATGGAAGCAAGATTTGGACTCGAAAGTTCAACTTCCTGACGGCTCACCAATCCCGTGCGTTCTTCTGGCGAACAAGTGTGACCAACAGAAGGAGGGCCTAGTGAATTCGCCGACGAAAATGGACGAATATTGCAAGGAGAAAAATTTTGCTGGATGGTTCGAGACTTCGGCCAAGGAGAACATTAACATTGAGGAGGCTGCACGATTTCTTGTTAATAAAGTGAGTAATATTCACCGATCATACGTTTAGTTATTATTTAGTATCATTATCATTATTTATCATCCATATCGTATATTATTTCTTTTATTTCTGTAATAATAATTCTGTTTGTTGAAGATGCGACGGGAATTATATTGTTGACATAATTAATAAAATGTCATAAAATATTATCGTAATACGATGAATACGATAAATAAACCCGAATTTATTTTCTGACGTTGTTTTCGTTGATTCCGCTGCGAAATTCAATTAACGAAGATAGTCTAAGAGCTACGCATAAGTTATTTGTGGCATATCGTGTTGTCCCCGCGATTAGCGTTTTATGTGTATTATGTGCGTACAATGCGTCCGGTGGATTTATCAATGACGTATTTTCGCGCCAAGGTGATCGTCTTAAGATGCATAGTTAATTGTTGTTTGCTGAAAAGTCATTTGGCGCCGTGGCAACATCTGCGTCACCAGTCGGCAAATTCGTCTCAAGCTTTCCCCTTCATATAGTAAAAAATACTAGCATAGTTATATACTGTAATACTCGAAGTTGAGAAAATATTTAAACAATTTTCCCGATAATTATTTCATTTAGTCAATGTTTAAATCCATTATAACTATGAAATGGATGATAAAAATAGGTAGAAATTGATTCTACGTGTAAAAATACGTTAAAAAAGAAGAATAAAATTTTTTTGCTAGAAGCTTCGTTTTTAAGAAAATCAAGTTTGAAAATGAATTGGGAGCGCGAGCGCCCTCCTAACTCCCAACTTAGTATGGCTCTCGTGGGAGCGTTGACGACTGCTATTTCATACCAATTTTTCTCGAAAACGGGGCTACAAATAAAGAAATTTTATTCTACATTTTCGACTTAGTTTTGCATGTAGAACAATCTCTCGCAGTAAATTATTTTCTTGTTCAAAAAAATTGTAAAAATTAAATGAATAATATTAAATGATTCCACTGGATTTAATGGTTATTTAGGTTCAATAATCCCTGTTTATCTTTATTAATAAACTCCATTTGTTTCATTTTTCAGATACTTCAAAATGATCAGTTGATGAAGGGGAACGGCTCTCAGGAACAGAATGATGGCGAGCGTTTCGCGTTGAATCAGTCGCCGACCAGTTCAAAGAAATCCTGCTCCTGCTGACGAATCGGTAATCCACCGATAGCAGGATCGTCCGGTCCGTTATCGTCGTCCTGCCATCACCGTGTAGCTGTCGGTGCCATGACACGAGAGTCCCGATCCGCTAGTTCCACGTCGACTATCCTCGTCGTTGGATCTCGTCTGGATCGTGTAACTAACGTCCCACTCATGAAACGAACCTTAATGGCGACTATTCCACCGACCAGAGTCATTAATCGTCTCACGACTGGTATCGTCTGTGGGATTTCGACTCTTCCTCGTATATTGTTAACTGTCGCTGGCTGAGAACTCACGTGAAATCGATCGTCGTTCTTGCACTTGCCGTTTGTATATACACACACATGTTTGTTGAGAGATAGGTTAGCTACACTAGTGGAGGTGGAGCTTGGAATGCTGAACAGAGGTGGAGAATGGTGTACTTTAGATGACTAGGATGTTGGTTCTTGTAATTGATAATTGATTAGTTAGTTTGGTCTGAAATTTGTAGTGTGGATACATAGACATTTGATAGGGAAATTAGATAGACCAGGAGGTGGGTAAATATTGATGGTGTTCATGACTGAATGTGTTACTCAATCACAACGAGGGATTGAGGATGAGTTAGTTAATTATTAATTCTAGTTCTGTTGCTGATAGTGATTATGTATAATGGAAAAGTATTGTTCCCATCGTAATAGAGACCTAAACAATTCAGATAATTTGAATAGGTTAGGTATAATTATTTGATCAGTCTGATTATATATTAAGTTTTTAAGAGATTTTATTAAAAACGTTCAAGTTAGGTTAAATGATTAAAGAAATATGAAATAAGGATTTATTCCTATCCTTTATTTGTTTCTAAGCTATTTGAACATTATGTTTTCTGTGTCTTATTTAGAATTGTTTTTTTAGTTCTAAGAAGTTTGAATTTTTATCATGTTATATTATTATTATTTTGTAATATTTTATAATCCTAAAAAAGTTTAAATAATTTTAATTCTTACTCGACTAATTCCTAATATAAAATATCTCATTAGAGATACAAAGATTTTAAGTTAGGCAAATGTAACTCATTTCAGCATTCCTAGCTCACTGTACCTCTAAACTCTGTACTGGCTTATACAGAAAAATGAAAGAAGATTGTAAAGCAACGAATGGCGAGGGGAACTCGGTACAACGTTTATACTAGCGATTTTAACATTTTAGCGGTAATCATTAAAAGTCGATCGAAACTAAGCACTGCTTACTAAGAACTCTTGCCTTTTTGTTAACACGAGACTAATGCGACGAATAATCAATTTATCTATCACTGAAAGCCTGTAAACATAACCTGCTCGAACTTTGCGATTCTTTGATGCCAGATGCGAATGGTTCATTCCAGGAAATCCATTCCAGAAATTTAGTTCTACGTTTCGTTATTGCTGTACAGTATAGAACGTGAAATTTTTAAGTGTCTATAAAAGAATACGGATAGCAAAGACTATTATAGATACATTTGGTCTGGCAGAAAAGATTTAAGGGGGAAAAGAATATTTGAAGTAGAAAACTATAATTTTATTCAGCAATGGTATCTTTACAATTAACATCCAAATATCTACCATGAAATTTATTGACAATAAAATTTTTGTTCAATATATCAAAACATGTAATTTTTGGAAGTCAAATTAACAGGAGGTAAATTTCATTAAAATCTAGGGAATTTTATTATTGTTAAATAAGTTTTATATTCGTAATTGTTTTCTACTTCATCTTTCTCTGTTCCCTTCAATCGCCAAAGACTAACATAAACCTAATGAATAAACCGCTCTCACATTCCAATACTTTTTATATCGACTTTAACCATTAAGTTTCATCATGATTTTTTATTAAGAGAAAAAAAGAAAAAAAAAATAAACGAAGAAACTGTAACTTGCGTCGCCAATTGGGAGACTATGAATCATAATGGTGTAGGTTAGTTCACAGCTATTTTTCACAAAATGATATCTCACATTTATTATAAAAGGATCAATATATTTTTTGAAATTATAAAATTATATAAAGCGTTTTGACAGAGAGTCAAATTTTGAAGGTTAAAAAATTGTGATTAACCAAAATTCACAAAAGTTTCACTTACATCATTATGAATGTCAGCTTGCCAATTAACAACGTAGGATTCTTCCATAATGTTTACGAATTAAACAACGAATTTTTCATAAACGAAATTATGAATTAAAAGTTGTAAGAAAAGCATGTATGTACTTTTTTCATTTTGTAACTTGCGAGCGATGTAGAGTTTTATGGACACGGCCGTGACTTATTTCTAATTGAACTGAAAAGTAGCTAACAGGTAGCCGACTATCGATCGTTTACTATGATAAGTCTAGTTTATATAATTATTCTCCAAACGAACTCGAGAAGTGGTTCTACGTTGAAAACGCGACTGCTTGGAAAACGATTCATTTTCTAACACGTCGATCTAAGTAGTGTTTTTTATACGAATCATTAATGTCCATGATATATTTAAACATGGGAAACGGAAATCGTGTATCTCTGCGTACCACGTGTTTTCGTGTTTCCTCTACATCTTCTTCTTCTTTTTTTTTTTTTTTTTTTTTTTTTTTTTTTTTTTTTTTTTTTTTTTTTTTTTTTTTTTTTTTTTTAAATGGAGATACTTTGTTCATACATATTATATATATACAGATTGTATTTATATGTATAAGAAGCATGTTATATATACATATAATTTATAGTAAAGTGATTGAGATTCAATATAATGATCCATTGCAAAGCATTTTATTTCTCTATTTCCTTAATTTCATTATTGACTATGCTCCCACCTTTGTTCATGATGCTTATTTTCTGGCCATTCTAACCTTGTTATTTATGTATTTAATTATTTGCACAGCTCTGTTACCAGCAGGTAATGAATATTACATAAAACAGGACACAGGTGTCCTTAGACTATCCTAGTACCATATAGTACCATTCACTTTCACTTCCTGCAGTATTCATGCAAATATTAAACTTTCCATCACTGTATTGACCAGTTTGACTTTAACCTATCCTGCCTCACCATCTATGTTTGAACTTACATAAGCTTTTCTTAAATCAACATGCTTAAATAAGTGTCTTTCACAAAAAATGTTTCACTAGATACAGAAGAAGTCCACATACGTATAAATTAATAATTCATAACCATTGTCAACATGTAATTTGAATATTGTTAAAAAGTAGAGAGGTAAAAATAGATTCCTATAAATTAACAATTAACTATAAATTAACAATTAAATTGACAATTTAATTCTACTATCGAAACACAGGCATTAAAATATAATATTTACAAAAAACAAACAGAAAAAATTGCTCATTTCAAATATCCTTAATTTATTTAGAAAAATGTATGCATAAGGAGTCACCTGCGTTTATGGTTGTTTTCTATTAAGCGAAAATCCTTAACGAAAAGCCACGTTTTTTCATCCATTCATTCGTGACTTCATAGCCATCGCGCGTGTAATCATTGTTACGTAAATGATACTCGCAACCCAGCATCCTTTTTTACGTGTTCACTATACCAGCAGCTTTTAATGCAACGCTTCTCAAACCTGTCCCTGGATGTCGCTATAGCTAACTTAGAAAAATGTTGGTAATGTACCAGATTATTTCACGAGTACCTTTTTTTTTTATACATAGTGAAATAAAATGACTCAATTGTAATTTATTAACAATAGTTAATGAACAAAATAATTTTTACTATTTTTCAAACAAAAAACAGAAAGGTTTGTCTAGTTACGTTTTAACCTCATCCCAAAATATTATATTTCTAGTCCTTTATGTATTTCAGTGACTTTAAAATATGTTACCTGAAGTTTTAGAAATACCCTTCCATTTTCTAAACACCCCATGAAAGTTGAGCTCTCAAGTAGCATTGATATCATATTTCTTTAGAATCAAACTAACATTTGGAAGTTATCAGTTATCACAGTCTACTAAGTAAGCTTGTTGAGTGTCATGTAAAATTTATTTCAATTGTAAAATGATAGTGTAGCTCATGATAATGTAGATGCACTAACCGTAATTGTTTTTTACTACATTGCTGCTTCATTTTCCTCTTCAACAAAGTCTACCATTTAAGAAATCTTTATTAGTCTTAATATCAGTCATTAAAATCCCCTATCATTGCCTCTTCTGCCAACTAAATCTTAAATACCAAATTAAACACCAAGTTATATATCTTAAATACTATATATCTAGTTCTACTCTATTTTTTATCCTAACTATCCTCTTTGTAGAAATTTTAGTTTCCTTCCTCTTGGTCTTTGTCCTACTGTAATTAAGTCTTTTTATGATTTTTCCTTTGGTGCCTTGCGCAACCACAGAGACACATGTGCAGCTTTGTCTTCTTAGTTCTCTTTCTTTTACTTTCTCCAACTCTATTCTCTCTTTTACCTTTCCAATATTATGTTTAAAATCCACTAGTTTTTCAATAAGTTAATTTTTACTCTACTCTATCTAAATTTAATTTTATATTATTTTCAGAATAAGTTAATATTTTATACATTACAAATACAAGTTTTATATTTCATATATTACAATTTAATTTTATATTTTATATATCAATATTTTGTTCAGTTGCCACTTATCTGTAAATATAAACATCAAGCTTAATATTCTGCAACCTCAACAGATAGTTACCACAATGGTAGACTTAAAAGAAGAATAAAGATACAGTCGTCTGCAGCATTGTACTTAATCTCTTAATTAGTTTATTTTCTAAGATGTTTAATAAGACGAAGATACCATTATTGTGGATTTTCTTCGCCAAGAAAGAGGTTAGATAACGCCGATAAGCGTTAGTTGGTCCTGAGTCTACCAGACGTCTTACGTGATTTCGCGTCTAGTTCGTGACCTACGCAACATGATTCTCGAGGAAATGGAGGATGACGGCAACATGGTCGTCTGGGATAACTTGACGGTCAATGTTCAACAAGAACGAGATTTTCTGAGAACTATTTGGAGAAAATTTCGAAGAAGAGAATATGAAGAATCTTTGACCATACTGAAAGGAGGTGATGTTGAAAAAAAATTTGTTTCTTTGATTAGAGTTAAACCAGACGAATTATGGACTTGTTTGGTAGAGTTAATGAGTGTGTGGATTGCAGTGAGTGGTTATGCTGTGACAGGGAATCTGGTTGCTATAATGGGACCAAGGTACACGAATATTTGTAGTAACTTTTAGTATGGATTCATGGCATAAGGGAATATTGATTAACTGAAATAAATAACTAAGTATGATTAATGGTCTGTATATATGAGACACTTAGTATCTAAATTAATCAATTCCACCTTGTATGAATTCTTAAATAATAATCATTTTAACCATAGTTATAATTATATTACCAGAGCATTTGAGTATTCTTTAGTTTGTTAAAAATGAAATGTATAAATTGTATGTATTGTATAAATAATATAATCTATATTAATATGTGTAGTATGAATTATATTAATGCAATATAAATTTTGGATCAAACTTGATATTAGTTGAATATACATATGTACATTTTAGGTTATTTTATAAATTCAAATTATTATAAAAATGATCAGTATTTTTACATAGAGTATGCTCTGATATTATGTTTACTACTTCCACAAAAATTTGCCTCACCTATTACCTCAAGTAGAAATCTAATGTCAAACTTTCATGAAAACATTCTAACCTCAAATCACGAATTAAAGAATAACAAAAAATTAAGCAGTAGAAGTCACTAAAATTTAAAAATCCTAAATCCAAGTAGTATCACGATCACGTTTCTTCTTAGTGGTGCTGGGAAAACTACGTTTCTGGCTTCTTTGGCTGGAAAAGTTATACCGACAGCTGGATCGGTGACAATAAATGGACAAACTATTTCACGAGAGACTATGTCGAAAGTGTCCAGCTACCTACCACAATTCGACGCTCTACCAACCTCGCTCACAGTAGAGGAACACTTATTGTTCTCGGTATTTCATTTCAGTTAGGATCAACTTAATTAAACATCGATCACTGTTAATTAACATCAAGCATAATCCATGATAAATCGATTGGCTTGTGCAGTACGCGTTAAAGATGAATGCGAGCAGAGCACAGAGGAGGTTATTGTCAACGAAATTATCGATGGAGCTGGGACTGATCGATTGCAAAGATGTGCTGATATCGAGGCTATCTGGTGGCCAGAGGAAACGACTCTCTTTGGCCAGTGAGTTGATCACCAGGCCAAAGATTGTGTTCCTTGACGAACCAACTACAGGTAACCGAAAAAAATATCGATTCGAAGGTTTAGGAAAGGGTTTGTTCTAGGGTTATATTGCGATATTTGTTTATGATATATTATATTATCACATTTCAAAAATTTTTTAATTTTTGCAATCCTAAATTTTTAAATTTTTTAAATTTTAATTTCTCAAAATTTTGAAATCTTAAACTTAAAAATTCCTGTATTTAAAAATTCTTGATATTTGAAATTTTTGAAATTGTGAATTCTTAAATTTTTTAAATTAAAAATTCTCAAAGTTTTAGAATTTTATATCCTCGGATATCTGAAATTTATAATTTCTTGATACTTTAATTTTTGAACTGTTTAGTATCAAGTATGATTGTTAGTTAAAATCTATTTTGTTCGTTAATATAGAATTAAAATTGCTCATTTTTTTTTAAATTTTTAATTAATTCATTACCGTAAAATGCGTTGTAAAACTGAAATGTCAGGTTTGGACACGTTTTCTGCGCTGCAAGTGGTACATGCATTGAGGTCTGTAAGCCTGGAGTCTATAGTGTTTTGCACGATTCATCAGCCAGGAATGGACATATACAATTTATTTAGTCACGTGCTGTTCTTATCTGATGGGAAAACTGGTTATATTGGAACTGTGGAAGATGCTACAAAATTTTTCCTCGGGTATCTTGTTTTTATTTATCCATAATATTTCTAGCCTGCAAACAAAGAAAGGAACTTTTAAAAATTGTCAATTAAATTTAATTTATATAGTCTATAACAAAAGTTCTCCAGCAAGACAATTGGAATCTGAGAATTTCTCACAGAAATTTCCAAATTTAAGAATCTTTAATAACTTAATTTAAATTCTTTGGAAAATTAAATTTTATTCTCTAAAGTAAAAGTGAAGAAAATATTGAATGAATATTTGTAAGATATGGTTAATTTTAATTCAAATATTTCCAAGTGTCGTTAACCTCAAAATGGCCGACGAATATAGCCTAGGTTACGAATGCCCGGTTGGCTTCGACGAGTCCGAGTACTACATAAAACTCTTATCTCCGGGAAACCCCGAAACGACCGCGACAAATCCCAGTCGCGAGGACACTGGACCTAGAGAACTTATCGATAAGATATGTCGAGCATTCTCGCGATCTTCTCTCTCGAGGATTCCCGAAATCACGAACAGCAGGGAGTTGGAAATCGAACCGCAGAGGTAATAATAGGATTTCTTCGCGGAAAAAGAGGAAAAAGAGGAAAAATCTTATCCAGGAGAGTCTTCTTTTGCAACGGGAATAATTTACAGGAAAGCAGGATACTTTTTTTAATTTTCTTGGTTAACGTGGAGGATTTGGGTCCAGAATCGAAGAACTATCTTTGACGGATGGATCTCCTGGCTTTCTTACATCGTGAGTCAAACATAACCTCTAAATTATCGTTTCACAAATACACGAAGGAGTAACGAACCTCCAAAATTCACCCTCTGTTCTAAAAACTAGTAATGAAAAACATAACCTAAAAAAGGGAATAAGCGAAGTATCAAAAAATAAAATTGGGAATTAAAATCTATAAAAAAAAACTTAAAATATAAATACGAAAAAAAGAGGAAATTGTAGAAAGGATTGAAAAAATGGTGTAAAGCAGTCGGAAACTGGTAGCTATGGCTTTTTGCCCGTTTCCGGTGTAAGAATTACCGAACGCAATTTTGCAAACGAGCGCTCTAGCGGCGAGAAAAGGAAACTTGAGGGAGGGTGGGTGAGAGGGGAGAATGGGTGAAAGGGGTTGTAATTTAAATTAATCGCAGCTCTCCATGGCGGCGGTGGCCACTTTTTATACGGGAATTAATCCGAGCACGCAGGAGGGCGTGCAGAACGTGAGGGGTGCACTGTACATGATGAGCTCTGAAATTTCGTTCACGGTCGCCTACTCCGTGATTTACGAATTCCCTGGCCAACTTTTGATTTATCTACGCGAGAACGGCGTTTATGGCTGTGGGCCCTACTACGCCGCCACGTTCTGCGGTCTGGTAACAGTATCACTTTATGTTAGACCTTTTAACGAGATAAAAATTCACGCTGATACTCAATCGCGCCATCTGGCATGGAAATCGTTCAGTCGTAATACGTGCGTATATAATATATACATAAAATTATAGAATTATTTGGTTGCAGAATTATTTAGAAATTAATTAAATTATTTCCATGTTGAGTCATTGAAGATGGGATTATATATTTTTCAGGTGCCAAAAGCTACTTTTAAGGCCCTGATTTTTACAGCAGTGATATATTTCATTCTGGTTACAGAAATAAATTTGTCCAACTTTTTATTTTACTGTTTAACCACATCGGTAGCTGCACTTTGCGGCACGGCATACGGTTTAATGTTCTCTATTTTGATCGAGGATATAGATGTCGCTACGTCCATAATGGTGCCCATAGACATGTTGTTCCTGTTAACCGCTGGCATGTTTTACAATCTAAGGTACAACGTAATTAAAATAAATTTATCTTACTTATATTAACAATATTCAAATAATATTTGAAGTTAAAAAAAAAAACAAAAGTAACACAAAAGTTTCCACTCATTGATATCAATTTTACCCAGTGATCAATTAAACTCAAAATTAAACAAAAAATACCATTCGAATTTATTAATATTAGGCTCAAAATTAATTTAAATAAAAAGAGAACAAAATTTTAATTTTTTAAAAATTCGTTGAACTTAAATTCTCAAATTCTCCAATTTCATGAATACAGCCCTCAATATTAAAAGTGGAAAAAGGTGGTAAAAGTAAAAGAAAGGGGGAAATTTAAATGTCGTATAGTATCCATGAGTAAACGTGTTCAAGAAAACGTTACAAGGGTTTTATGAATATTTGACTCGAACACTCAAGAATAAGCAGACCATAAAGAGTATGCAAACTGTTTAACAGAGGGCGTAACTTTCTCGCGAGTCGACAGGTTATGAAAATAAATGTGTCGTTGTGATATTTTCAGGTCGCTGCCCACATATCTGTCGTGTTTTAAATATTTCTCGATATTCTTTTACCTGAACGAGGCCCTTTCCATAATTTATTGGTCACGAGTAGACGACATTGGTGAGCACATTGCATCCTTGAATAAACTATGTCAGCTTCTCGCGACCTCTCAGATATTACCTGGAGAATTGACGGATATAGAGAAATATTTTTGGAGACAGGCTTGTAAAGATATATCTGGAGCAAGACATCTGGATCCAATCAATACTTAATCTGATCTATCTCTTTTGGACAGAAACATCGACTTAATTTAAATTCTAACCTCATTCTCCTCGGATCTCGACATAACCTAAATTTCAGTTCCGACGCAATTGAAATGTCTGTATTAACTTTCTGAAAACGTCAATAATTATACGAGAAGGTCAAAAGTCATTGGTAATCACATTTTCAGATGGAAAATAGAAGTCTAGTGACTTATTTGGAACACTAACAATTTCCAGATAAATCGACCTACTTAACACTATATAAAACTAGCACACTAGTCAAAATTACTGATTCCAGATTTTCTATTTTTACATTTATTGAAACCTTTCTTTCGATGAAATTAATAGTAATCTTTATAAAGATAGAAATATTATTAATCCCTATACCTAATTATAATTTTCATGGTGTTAATTTATCAATTAATTTTTTTTAGGTTGTCTAACGTCTAGTGACTTGCCTTGTTTACGAAATGGAAAAGAGGTGCTCTATGAATACGGATTCGAGGAAAGAAACATCGTCTGGGATTTGAGTGGCCTGATAATTTTAACAATCGTAATGAATCTCATTGGCTACCTTGGTCTACGAAGAAGGAGAAAAATTAGAATGATATTATAAGGAACTATACCATTCGATCGCATAAAATAATTTATAATAAACACTCAGATACATATCTTCTACATGAATATTTTTATAAATAGTAAAATAATTTAAGTAAAATAATCTATGTACCTAACCCTTAAAATGAAGTATTTAAAATTAAGTATTTAAAATTATTATTACAAAATACCTAAATTAATTGATATTGTAAACGAACCTGTTTGGCAAAATTGTTAATATCGACGATATATAAACTATTTATTTAGTGAGATCGAAGATGATTGATAGTTTACTCATTTAATCCATTGATTAGTTATAAGTACACCATCCAGAGTAAAATAAGAAATTGTACAACGTTCGACATGTAACAAATTATAAAACGTTTGTGCATTTTTTTAAGGACGAACTCGTAGGAAGAGAAGTTGTAAATTTGAAAAAGATTACAAGTGCAGGGGTTAAGCTCGGATGAGATAATTCAGTAGACCGACTCCTTGCGACTCCTGTACCTGATTACCAGAAACCCCGCCAGATGGCTCGCCGCGAAAATCAGCAGAAGACCTATTATGTCCGTGGCGTAGTGATTCGACAAGTAGCCATATTTCTCCAAAACTCCTAGCCCAGTGGAAATGCACGGCTCTTCTGGGTCCGGAGAGCATTCTTAAACGTGAAAGATTCATGCGTCAAAAATGCAGAAAAATAACCTCGAATTCCCTTTTCATAATTCCATTTCTTACAAAACCTTAAAATCCTCGAATTAGGTTATAATGTATACTTAAAAATTTTCTGCTTGAATTAACATTCCTATGTTTCTGTACGTGACAACAAAAATCTTGGAAAATGCACGTTTATTTTTTAATTCCAATTATTTTTCCATTACTTATACAAAAATTAAAATCTTTTCCTTCTCGAATTTAGAATTTATCGAGATCAGAAGATAATTATTTTTTCATTCTATGAGGAAAATGAAATATATATACAGGGTGTCTCAGTAACGGTAGTAGAACCAAGAAGAGGTGATTCTATGTGAAAAAACAAACCGAAAATAAAGAATAAAATTTTTTCTTTTCAAGCTTTGTTTTCGAGAAAATCGACGTTAAATATTCACAGAGTACGCTGATATATGGTCCGTCCATATAAGCCACAGCTAAGTGCACGCGTACTTGGTGCATATTTAAAGTCGATTTTCTCAAAAACGAAGCTTCGAATGAAAAAATTTTATTCTTCATTTTCGATTTGTTTTTTCGCGTAAAATAACCCCCTCCTCGGTTGTACCACGATACTGATGTATTGACGGTTTATCCACCTAAGATATAACTAAGTGCACACGTACTCAGTGAATATTCAAATTCGATTCTCTCAAAAACGAAGCTTCGAATGAGAAAATTTTATTCTTCATTTCCGATTTGTTTTTTCACGTAGAATCACCTCCTCTCTGGTTTTACTATCGTTGCTGGCACATCCCTGTATATATGACGCGTTATAAAATTATTTATTTCTCAAGATAATATCTTTTATATTCGTCATAGCCATACTGGGATTAATAGAAAAATTATACACACGTTAAAATAACTTATAAATATATATATATAAAGGTAAAGAGAGGAAAGTAGTAGGAATAGTTGACTGAACTGAGTTCAATGAACAAATTACGTACTTATGCGATCGATTAGAAGCCATTGCGTCAAGGAAACCGCTTCGAGGCCATAATAGAATTGCGACAGATATTTCAGCCACGCTATACCTGGCGCCAGGTGCCTGCGAAAATAATCAAAGTTTATTTCAATTTCACACTTGCCTTATAAATCCTCGATTAATCGCTCCGCGAAAAACAAGACTTATCACGCACTGTTATCGAGTTTCATTATCGATTTCATCTGAAGGTAAAGTGAAAGAGAATCCAGGTGTGAGAAAATGATACGCAGCTTGTCGAATTTTTATGTTAAGTTTCTAAAGTTCTACTCACCCGAGGTGTAGATAAATTCCGCAGAACATCAGACCAAGGAAGTCTAATGGCACCGAGAATAAAGAAGCTGTGTCCAGTGACTGGAAGGATGCTGACAGAAAACAACCTGCTTGACAAATTAGTATCTTTATTTCCCTTCATTTTCCATTTTTTTTACTGTCTTTTGTTTTAATAAAAATTATTCCCACTATTTTTGCTATTTTCTATAATGAAAATTATTTCCACTATTTTTGCTATTTGCTATAATAAAAATTATTTCCACTATTTTTGCTATTTGCTACAATGAAAATTATTTGCCCCATATCTGCAATTTTTTATTGTTATTATTATTTTTTAGGTACTAGTTAGCTTTATGGAATGAAAATTTAAATAATATATTTGATAATATAAAAGATATGAAATTTATTTGCTTTTTCTTCTGTTTTCATAATTTTTCCTTCTTTCTCAATTTTTTAAACAATTGATCAAATAGAATACTACTCGAATAACAATATAATTGTGATACTAACCGTGACAGTAATACAATTGATAATTATAATAACGATATATCAAGATTGACAAGACGAATTAAATTTTATTAGAAGAATTCGAAGAATATTAATTTTCTTCTCTATTGGACCAGCAAAATTATGGCTTTTTCCTTTTCATCCAATTTTTCTTATTTTCGCTAATCTTCTCTACTACGATCCTCACCAAGAGCGGACGCAGAAATGGCGCAGGCAACTACTGGCAGTGTGAAGTAAACGAATCCTAAAAGTCCACCCTTCAGACCCGTGATTGCGAATATGAAAGCCGAGTACAGCAATGGCTGTATTATCGCCCCGGGTATCTGAAAATTTCCACGAAATCCACTATATCCGTACATTGAAATCGGAAATTGGATTTCGCCGCCATTCAACGAGGAATGTAATATCTCGAAAGCATAAAAGGCAGTACACAATTAAATCAACTGGACCAGAGTTATAGCGTGACTTTTTGAAACGGGAAAACCTGCAGCAATTTTGCGTCGATTATTCTACGAATATCACTCGTTTAATATATCCATTTCTACCTGAGTTATTCCTAATGATCCACATCCAATTCTAAACTCTAAGCTAGATCTCAAATTAACGTGGTATGTAATTTTTTTATGCAAGTATGATACCGATAAATAACAAATGTATTTATGCAATAATAATAAATGAGACTAGGATTAAAAATTGATTATAGTTAGAGAAATAATAAATTGTAGAATTTGATAATTAATGTAAATATTATCCTCGATATCTTATATAAAAATTTTATATTATGTATTATGGGGGAAACTAGTGTCTCGAATATTTAAATTTTTTATTTCGTGATTTACCAAAAATAATTTTTTATTTAGTAAATAATTTATTAAAGAGTATTGTAATAATTATATAACAATATTCTTTACTAAATAATTTATCAAAGAGTATTGTAATAATTATAGAACAATATTCGTTACTAAATAATTTATCAAAGAGTATTACAATAATTATACAATAATATTCTTTACTAAATATAAATAATTTATTAAAGAATATTATAATAATTATATAATAATATTCTTTATTTAGAATAATTATATTTTAACATTCTCTACTAAATAATTTATCGAAAAATATTACAATAATTATAATTGCCAAATAATCAACGCGAATTTATGCAAACAAGATAGTAACATTAATGGTGGAAGATTCGAGTTATTTATTGCTAATTAATAATTTATTTAATGGATCTCACCATGACGATAACCTTACTGATGTAATATGGCAACGGGCCATAGAGTCCACTGGCAATGTCCCGTAGAAAGAGTGGCAGTTCTCGTGGGAACGTGTAGAAAACACCATAATTGAACGTGAAAGCTGTCTCGACGACCACCAGGTACAAAAGACCCTGCATGTTCTGTATAGTGTCCTGGTTCATCGGTTGGCCAGTGATGTTCACATATGGTGATGCTATCAGCAGCCCTACGAACTTCAAAGAATAGGAAATATTAAAAAAAATTTGGAAAAATCCTCCTCGATTGAAAAAAATTGAAATTTTTAAAAATACCGAATTTTACGCCATTTTGATGCTCGATTTTATCTGGATTTCGAGCTTACCGGGTTATGTAATGTAGGTTATGTAACACAGTTTACTTGGAATTCAAGAAAGTTGGATGATAAAGCACTAGGGAAAATCTAGGGTTAGTACATTGAGTAGAATAATCTATAATATATCAGGAAAAATTCAGAGACGCTAAATTATACATTCAGGAGAGTAATGTATAACAACTGTAGGAAGATTTAATGTTAGAAAATTTCTAACTTGGATCGAATAAAATTTCAAACTTAGTAAGTGGCGGAAGATTTAAAATTATAGAAAATGGAGGCTTAAGTATACTAATTCAACTTTTTACCAAACTGGACAGATTAATCCCCTACACTGTTATGTAACGTTAAAAATTATATATCAACGTATTTACAGCTTTGTAAGTCTTGATTTAGTTACTTGTTTCTTTACTGGTAATTTATATAGTGACACAACATTAAAAAGTTACTAGATCTTGACTGAAAAATTGTCGATATTTGAGTGCCTGTAACTCCGTTAAAAAAAATCGTACAATAGTAAACTTCAGCTCGTTTTAAAGAGCCATGCTTCTACTTTTACACCTCTGAAATGTATTTCTCGGGATTTAATTGTACAATCTCGCGATGGTGTATTATGCGTCGTTCTAATACCAGCGATACGCACTTTACAGGAAGCGCGATAAGATGGTGAGAAAAAATGGTACATCAATTTTTAAGCACTCGTTGGAAAGACGAAGCTTCCCTCTATAAATCCACTATGAAAAGAATCGCGATAAAAATTTTTTAAGATCCGTAGACTCGCTCGAGTCTCGGAAACTTAAAAAAAGTAGTTACCTATAACTTTCTACTTCAAGCCTTAAAATAAAAATTTATTTCAAAAATTCATCTGGAGTATGTAAAAAGTAGAAGCTTTGCCCTTTAAAACGAGCTAAAATAAACTATTCTGCGATTTCATTTGACGAAGTTACAGCCACTGAAATATCGACAATTTTCCATTCAAAATTTATCGATTTTTAATTCTTCAGACAAGTATAATCATTTAATTATTATTACTATGATAACTGCCCCAATATCTAATAACGAGATCAAAGCAAGAACCAAAACCAAGCTCACACCCCAAAGAATTAATCAAAAACTGTACCTCAAATTATCTTTTACTAAAAGTCTCGACTCCAAGCTGAACTTCAACTCAGGATCCAAAGCCTATCACTCAAAATTTATAGATCCCTTAGTCCTTCAGACAAGTCTAATTATTTAACTATATTACTATGATAACAGCCCCCATAGAGATGAGAATACAGATCAAAGCAAGAACCAAAATCCAGCTCACCCCCAAACAGTGAATCCTAAGCTGAATCTCAAACTACCACTCCCCAAGAGTCTCAACTGAGGATCCCAAACCTCTGCGACACGCAAAGTCTCCATTCGAATGTCCACCAACCCAAAAATCCAGTCTAACCCCGGCCGAGTTATCGATTCATCGCGTAATCCTGGAAATTTCGTAGACTTGCATCGGAGCCAGGCAAATATGAAAGAAAATCGAGTGAAAAGCCGCGAAGAATGAAAGGAAGAATTGACGAAGCCCCCAGCGCGTGAACAGGCAGAAAGCCAGCTAACTTGCCTGGCTGAGAGCTTTCGGAACGCTAATTACAAGGCCAGGACCGAGGAACTAATCTTCGCGACCGCGAAACGAAAACAAGCACAAACAAGGTCTCGCTTTTAAATCCTATTCCCCGACTTCAGCTGCCTCTATCCTTAAAACGGTCCTCCAGCTTGCGATTCAATCCGTCAGAAGCTGGGGCATCCTGTGCAGCGACTGCGCGAACGAAAGCGACGAGAGCGGAACACGTTGGGAGCTAGGCAGACGAAAGAGGATCAGGGGACCAAGGATGGTCAAAGGGGGAACGCGTGTACAGCGTCGCGACGGCTCACCATGTACGTGACGAATCGCAAGAGATGGGACGAGTAGTTTCGCTTGTAGTCGAGGTAGGTTCGCCACGTGAGCCAACGGATCTGCCTGAAGGATCGGGCCTTCTTGAAGTCTCTCAGGGACAGATTGGCCTCTGAGAATATCGCGGGCAGCTCGCTAATGTCCAGCAGCGTGGCGCAAGAGTATTCGATCAGATTGGACACCCTCTGGCCGTACTTCGATTTCTCGTATTGGTCGCAGATCCAATTCACCTGTGTGCATGATCACCGAATTGCGTGACTACGAGCGACCACTGTGTCTCGACATTTCTTCTCGTTAACCATGAAACGGATATGGATATCTAGGTATACAGGGTGTCGAGAAGGTTTGGCACCTAGATTAGACATTCTTACGTACATCCTTACATCCTAAAATACAAGTGTTTGTTTCGGATTATTACTTTTTGACTTATTATTACTTATTAATAAGTAATGATAAACAATAATAATAATAATAATAATAATTTTTAATTCATAATTAATA
>NW_016908821.1:1018775-1019694 GCF_001483705.2 Eufriesea mexicana | reverse complement strand
TAATAAATAATAATAATAATAATAATTCTTACTTTACATTTTTTTATAGTTTATAATAATAATAATAATAATAAGTAATTAAGTATTATTTATTATCATTACTTATTATTATTTCTTATTATTAATATTACTTTTGACACTTCAGACTCCTCTTTAAGATAAAAGCAAAAATTGATTTTTTCGAATTTTCAAAATTGTCCTGTCCCTTATAAACATCTACTTTTTAAAGATATTTGTCTTTAAAGATATTTGGAATTTTTTGGTGATATCCGTAAGAAAAGTTCGAGAATTCTTGTTTCTGCAAGAGTTCAGGCTTCCATTCCTCGAATTAGGGATTATCGAAGATTTTAACCGATTGCATTTGTATTGGAAATAATAGCAAATGCTTGTTGAATACATTTCCAAAACTTTCCAAAAGAGACGAGCTGCGAGATCTTTCAGTTTGGAAATTTTTCGGGCGTTTCGTTTTCAGTACCTTTCGATAGCTCTCTGCTTCATTGCCACGAACTATGGAGAGCTGAGAGACGTAGAATTCCGCACTGTTGAAGGTGGGTGGACAACGTAGGTTCAGGCTGAAAATAGGGGTGGAAATTGATTTCTTGTGGAACGTTGTTTGAAACGATGATAGAGTATCGTTTTTTAAAAGTCGTATGCAATTTGTAGTTTAAAGGATCGTTTTTCACATCCCTTAGAAATTTTTGGAAAACGTGTGTGGGTGTGTCTCTGAGAGAGACAAAAATCCATTCAGGAGAAATTGATTTTCACGTCGAGCAGCGTGAAACTTTTAAAACGAAACCCTATCATAACTATTCGAGAAAACATAAATTAAAAAGATTCAAAAATAGTCGAGTTTTTATAAAATCCAATTTTCTAAATGCCAAAGTTTCCTTTAAAAATAATAATAATTATCCTAATTTAT
>NW_016908821.1:933314-1018520 GCF_001483705.2 Eufriesea mexicana | reverse complement strand
CTTCTGTTCATAAATAAATTATACTAATAAAAATATTTAAAAAATTCTGATCTTCGAAAATTAATTTTATGTGTAATACTGTTTTAAATAATTAAATTAAACGAGTGGTTAAATAGATAAATAGTGGTTGGAACCTATCGAAGAATTCCGTGGCGTCATTGGTCGAACCCTGGAAGGCGACTCTGCCTATGGAGAGCAATAGGACTTCGTGGAAGATCTCCAGCAGACCGGAAGCGGGTTGATGCAAGGAGCAAATGACTATTCTTCCACTGGCAGCAACTTCCCTCAGCGTCCTCACCACGGTCATCGCGCCATAGCTGTCCAACCCCGTGGTTGGTTCGTCGCAAAACAGGATGTTCGGTTCAGTAAGTAACTAGAAAAATTCTCTACCCTATGTGTATTTTGCATTAAGAAAATTGCCAGCCAAAATATACGCGAGTCTCGTCATAGAGGTTCTTAAATTTCGAGATTTACAATAGTCTAAATTCTAGGACTCTATTCTGCGACTTTGGAATTTTTGTAAATTTTGTAAAAATTTGGAAAATTTTTCTACATTTTGAGACTTTGGGTCTCTAAGCTTTGGAATTTTGAAAGCTTTAAATTTTGGGACTTTAGATCTCTACAAATTTGGGGTTACTGTTTCAAATTTTCCTAAATTCTAGGACTTTGTGTCTCTAAAGCTTTGGAATTTTGAAATTTTGGGATTTTTGGATTCTACGGCTTTGGGACTATTGTTTCAAATTTTCCTAAATTCTAGGAACTGGGTTTTTAACACTTTTAATTTTTGAGATTTCCAATTTTGGGGATTTTAGGATTCTGAAACATTGGGATTAGGTTATCCGAGTCCTTGGAACTCTAAAATTTTATTGGCTTAAAATTTTTGGGACATTAGAAGACTAAGATTCTCATAGGTTGAAATTCAAAGATTTTAAGATTTTGGGTAATTTCAAAAAATTTGAAAACCTTATGAATTTAAAGACTCAGAATATTGGTCCTTATTAATCGAAGTGCAGAAATTTCTAAAGTTTGAAAAATTACCTAATGTTTAAATTGTACAGTAAAAAGCCCCTAAGCTGGACTAACAATATTTTTATGTGCTATGAATTTACGATGGTTCATCTATTTTTAATGTATATGTAAGCTTCAATAATGCCCAAAAATCACTAGCTATCCTGTCTCGTATCCATGGCTACCAAACTAAACACTATCAGTGCAGGAAATCCCATGAGCAAGTTATACGTGAGGATTGTCTGTCAATATCAATCTATCAATAACTGATTGGCAGTAGATTAGCGTTAATTGCCTAATATTATACAAAGATCAATAATGATCAATATTCGAGAATCGTCAATCCTATATAATAATAATTAATAATCCTATATATAATAATCCTTACATATATATATCAATAGTAAACCTATACTATATCTTCAACAACAAATTATATTTTACACTGAAAGAAACTATAGCTTTTAAATTCTGAAAACACGAATATTCTTAGAATATTAATCTATGTCAAGAAAAAGTATCATTCTAGCTTCTAACGTTTTGGGATACTCCTAAATAATTTCAAATTTAATACAAAAATTCAATGATTTCCAAAAGTACCATTTCCTAGTATTAAAGTAATATTATAACGACTTAAAATTAATAGTAAAAACATCTGCTAATAATTCCAAATTTAATATAAAAATACAATTATTTCCAAAAATACCATTTCCTATTATTAAAAAAATATTATGACGATTTAAAATTAATAGTAAAAACTTTTTCCAATAATAATATAAAAATTCAATGATTTCCTAAAATACCATTTCCTACTATTAAAAGAATATTACTATGATTTGAAATAAATTACAATTTTGAAATAAGGACACTTGCAAATAATTCCAAACAATTTCCAATTTGAAAAGAAAATTCAACGATTTGAAAAATTACCATTTTCTGCTATTAAAATAATAGAATTTCATTGTATTTTTTTCTCTACTGAAAGGAGAATAATTCTGAAAATATTACTTGGACAGCCAAGGCGACACGTTTCCTTTCTCCACCAGACAGGCTGGACAGCTTTGTGTTGGCGCATTTCACTAGACCGAATTCCCCTAGAAGGGCCATTATGCGTTGCCGTCTGACGTTGGCCCCCTGCCTCCTGTCCATTTTCATGCACGCCTTGATCGACCGGGAACAATTGCCAAGTTTTAATGGCCACGAAACCCAATCATTCGACGTTCAAACGAATTAGTCGACGCTGGTGGCCAGATGAGCAGTGATAAAGCGTTATGAACGAAAGTTGGAAACGAGATTCGCGCTTAGTTTTGCATAACGAAACGTGAAATGAGCTTTCAAAGACGAATTCTTTGAAGGGAGCATCCGAGATTGAATTTTCAAAGTGGTGGGAATGCGATTTTCTAAATACGAATTTGTGATTTTCTAAATTCGAATTTGAGATCTTCTAAATACGAATATAAGATTTTCCCATAAAAGTTTTGGAAACTTTCGTTCTTCATTGAACCAAAATTTTCCAATATTTCGAAAAAATATTTTCTCTTTCTAATTAATATAATATGAATTATTATACTTTAACCTACCTATTTTATTTTTTAGTATTTTTTGGAAAAATTGGAAATAATTTTCTGCCAACTTTTAA
Organism: Eufriesea mexicana; assembly: GCF_001483705.2. Lineage (NCBI taxonomy): Eukaryota > Metazoa > Arthropoda > Insecta > Hymenoptera > Apidae > Eufriesea > Eufriesea mexicana. The sequence continues at coordinate 1,015,873 of NW_016908821.1, read as the reverse complement.
AAGTAAAATAACCCTAAATATAAATACCTATAGTCGATGCATATAAATATACCATAATGAATTTTTATGGTCCTCGTGAATACAAAAATTGCAAATTTATTTTTCTATTACCACAATAAAAACAATATAAAATCTTCTTCCAATAATTATTTAATAATAATAATACCAATTCTAATTACTCATCCAGCTAACCAAAACAAGAAAAATTCACTAAATTCTAGAAAAACGTCAAAAACTCGTAAACCGTGAAAATTATAATTATAATAATCGCAAAAATGACGGTAGGTAAATTAGAAAAATGTAAAAAATCGTGAAATTCATGGAGATCAGGGAAAGTCACGTTTGAAATTTTGTCGGACGAGTGTGCGACATTTAAATGAACATATCTCGTACAAAAGAGTTTCTGCTTCATTATATCCAATTGGATTTCAGACTAGATCTGTCACAGTCACGCAACTTTATCCCATTATACGAGTCCGATTATCTCCGTGATATCGCTCGCTTTATCGATCTCGACTACAAGCTCACCGACTCGATCGCGAATAAATGGCAATTATTTAAAAAAAAAAAAAAAAAAAAAAAAAAAAAGAAAGAACGCTAGCTGCCAATCGACAGGAGTTTATCGAGCGATTATTCGACTCGCTGCACCGTGAACTGTCCCATAAACGTCTACCAGCTGGTTATCCACGATTCGATCGTGTTTTTCGAGATCAATCGCTATCATTCATTGGAACGAGAGAGATTAATCAAGAACGATTTATGGTGTCCATCGATGATGGAATATATCAAAGGAACGCTTTCAGCGTCACTATTATACATAGTTATGCCACACGATATTTCTTTCTTTCCCCAAAAATGCGAATTTTTGGCAAATAGAATCAAAATGATTTGAAAAAAAATTTTAAAAAGCGAGAATGTGGTAGATGGACTAGTTTTTCATTAATAAATAATGTTTATCGAAAAATAAACCCACCATTTATCGATAGCTGGATAATTGATTAATTATGAAAGATTCTTAATATATTTCTTGAAATTTATAGATTTTATTACTTCTCTCGAAATTCGTAGAGTTCAAGGAATTCCGTTTTTGATTAATAAATAATTTTTATTGAAAAATAAACCCACCATTTATCGATAGCTGGGTAATTGATTAATTATGAAATTTTCTTAATATTTTCCTTGAAATTTATTTAATCGATTTTATTATTTCCCTGCAACTTTATAGAGTTGAAAGAATTCCGTATCTTTGAAAAATATGAATTACCAATGTGCATTAATGTCATTCTAAATTATGTTATCCACAGATGCAATTTATTCGTTATATGAGTCGTTCACTGTACAAATCGATTAACTCTACTTTTTGAAAAATCTTAAATTTAAGTGTCAAAGCACTTGGTATAGTTATAACTACATTATTTCATTTCATTTCTCCACTTTTTGTTTTATGGAGTTAATCAATTTATGCAGTGAACAGATCATATGTGTATGGGATGTGGACGTATTTTCATTTTCTGTTGAATTTTATAGCGAAAGTAGTTCTATATGCCTGTATTAAAATTAAAAAGTTGCTTAAAGTATTAGGAACACGCGATTGAAGCAAAAGTAAGTCAAGGGGCCATAGCAGTTAATTAGAGCATTGTAATTGGACGAACCATGAATTCCATGTGCTCCTGGACTGTCAGCGATTCGATTGCCAGGTCTGTTTGTGGAACGAATCCAGATATCCTTATCATCTGCCCAGTATCGATAGGCTTCCCGTTTAACAGGACGTCACCTGTCGCTGCACCTATCGATTAAAAATGCACTGGTCAACGATTACCTTCGTTCGATTGCGAAATAGTAAAAATGGCAGCAAATGGCACAGATTAAAAAAAATGGTAAAAATGGCCAAAATTATAAAAATATTCAAAATGGTAAAAATGGCCACAATGATAAAAATATTAATAATAGCAAAAATGGCCAAAATTATAAAAATATTCAAAATGGTAAAAATGGCCAAAATTATAAAAATATCCATAATGATGAAAATGGTAAAAATGCAAGGAATATTTTATTTGCTCCTTTATGAAATAAATTTTAAATTATTTGGGAATTTGTAAACTTAAAATTCCTGAAGAAAAGTGGCAAGATTTTCCTTGAATAATGACGTCAACATGCTTGGATCTTATCAACGTAAATTAGTCATTATATACCAACGTAAAAGATCTGGCATGTTTCTCAAATGATGGTAAAAACCGAATTATGCAAATTTCAAATAAATCCTATTTGTCGAGATAAAGAATCGGATTATGCAGATTTATGGTAAGTCCTATTTGTCAAGACAGTTGATTGATTCTACACATGATACTCGAAGTCGATGAAAACACAGAAACCTGTCTTGACATCTGTTTATATAATTGATTGAAATAAATGTAAAACGTGAATCGATAAATATCTAACTAAAGGAAAAACAAACAATTATTTCTGCAATTTTAAAAATAAATCTGCTTCGCTGTTTAAATAGCAAAATACAGGGGTTTTCTACGAAGAAATTCGTGGGAAGAATAGCAGAAAAATATTTATAAAATCGTTGCTCCAATTTCTTACTTTCACCATGGAATATTTTTAGGTTCCTAAATAAATTCATTCGCGAAACAGAAGTGGAATAAAAGAACCGTGACACTGGCACGGTAAATAATTAAACAAAATGAAAATTCCTCCAGTTTCAGGAATAAATTTATCTCGCTTTTTTAATTTTATTCGCAAATAGTAACCTGAATATATCTTTCTCCAAGTACAAAATATACTTAAACCTTTTCAAAAACGAAGCAATAATTTTTCGATGTCAAAAAATAAATCATTCCCATTTACCTAGCTGCACCCACGAAACTCACTCTCACGAATTTCTTTGCGAATGAATTTCACGTTCCTCTACGAATTTCTTTGCGAAATTAAGAAAGAAAGAAAGAAAAAGAAATTCACAAATTTTCCACGAAGGGATTTAAACGAAATAAATAATCTCTGCAGCTTTAGAAACAAATTTAATCCATCCTTCCAATTTCACATTGACAATTCTCAATATTATATCGACACCAAAAATTATTTTAAAAAAAAGAAGAAAATTAATAAATTAATAAATTTCAAAAACAAACATTTCTTAATATTCCTAAATCTTAATATCCCTTAAACCTGCTCAACCCTTCGACACTTCCATATTCCACCAGGGTATAAAAATACAAAATCCGGAAGGAAGGAAATTTATGAATCCAAAATTCCCAAAATTTTGGAAACGCAATTTTATCGCGAATAAAATAGAGGTACAGTGAACAACAAAATTAAATACTCTTCCAATGCACGATTTTCCAGAATTAAATCGTAGCTACAACCATACTTCGATTTTCCATCGGTGTAGGGTTTTTAATATAGGGTGTGACATGAAAGATGAAAGGAAGAAAACTTGTGAACCTTTCACACGGCGGCTGATGGTCGCGAGCAACGATGTTTTCCCAGCGCCACTGCAAAGCAAGAAGTTGTTTTTAGTGAAGAAAAACCACCCCCGTCCCGCCATGTTGGAAACAATTAACCCCGGAATACTAAGCAGTAGTAATTCTCGCGAGTAACATGGGATTTTATTTTCGCTTACCCAGCCCGGTGCAGACTGTATTATTAAACGCATCAGCGGACTGTTACCCGAGATAGGGGATGAAAACGGCAGGGATGAAGGGTGAAATCTTAATCCGCGTACGTTAAACGGAACAACTACGGGATTGTGTGTATCTTACGTGCAAAAATACTGTTAACAATGCAATTGAAGTTTCAACCGTAAGACTGTTTTATCGGTGCACGTTGGGAGGGTGGTAAGAATATTTTTACTGCGTTGCAGGGTTTATGGGTTTGTCGTATTATCGTACAGGGTGAGTCGAGTAGTTCTGAAGTAGTGGAGAGCAGAGAAAAATATTTTACCTAATTTTAGACGATATTTTGTTTCACGAAAGTGACTGTTTCATTTATTACAATTAACGTGATTTCGAGTGGGCATGGATTTCGAGAGAAATTATACTCGTGTTAATGTTCAATTAGGGTAATATTCTTTTAAATACTCGCGTTTATGTCATTTTGTTTCTTTCCACATGTACGTTTAATATTTTATTTTGTTTTATTTGTTTTGTTTGAAGAAATAGGCGTAGTCTGTACCCTGTTTTCGAGACACCCTGTATGTCTACGACATTTTTCAAATATTCCATATTTTTCTTTGGATTGGAGTTGAATTGAAATGGGCACTGGATAATTGTCGAAATTTGCAATTTACGATTCGAAGTTAGTATTCCGGGGTCAGAGAGAAGTTCAAGATGTTTACCTTGGTCCCATGATCGCCATCAACATTCCGGAAGTAATTATACCACTAACTGGAAATGAACCAAAATATTAATTAAAGCCTGCCTGAATTTATCAATATTAATTCTCAACTATGAGAAATCTTATTATCTTGTTATTTTTTAAAATATTTTAAGTTGATCGCATTCTCCTTAATCTCTTAGCATGGAATATACCTCCATTGAGCAGATGAATATATTCGGTGTGCTGCAGACCGAAAATCGCTCGAAGACTGCCGCCATTAGTCTTTCTCTCGACAATATAGGAAATGTTCTTCCAAGTCAGGCACAAATCTCTTGATATGTTTGGTGGCAGGGTTGGATAATTCACGGTGTGTGTCATCTGAAAATGTTTGTTGCAATTTAAATCCTCCTGTTTTTTAAATAAAATAATAATAATATAATATATTATTTATAATATTATTTTATTTATAAATAATAAAATAATAAATCTTTCCTTTTCTCTTATTTTTGTTAAGCATTGAATATTGAAATTTTAATTTAGACACTTCTATAATATATATATCCCAAAATTCATGCAAGGTTTGAATTTAGTGCCATTTGTGCGGTGAAAAGTTGCCAACGAAAAAGAAAAAGAAAACGCTAGACAAAAGAACAACGCGTCTTTATTGTTAAGCAATATTTCCAATTATTAATTAAAAACCTGTGTTTTCTATCAGAATTACTTCTTCCCTGAATTTTGGGGCACCCGTTACATTCCGAACTTCTCTATATCACTGCCCCTTTTTACATTAAAAATAGAAATTCACCGAATCAAAAATTGTAGCTCGTGCACTGGGGAAATCAAATTGCAGGTTTTTATAAAAATAAAAGGAAGTTTCTCTGTTGATATAATTCATTTCAATGGATTTACAAATACTCTGCTAATATACACACGTACATCTAAATAAATAATTTAAAACTACCCTAAAAATTAATGTATAATATTTTCCTTTCAAAAAATAAGTAACAAAAATTTATTAAAAATTTTGCACTACTTCGTGTACGTAATTTTACTGACTTTGGACTTCAGAAAATGGTCATTATCGACGAATTCTAAATCGTCATTCGCGATTGTTTGAAATCATCGTCAATATCGAGAATTGCGAATCGCGAAGGATGGAAGAGAAAGGAAATATAAATAGATTTATAGCGTAACGAGCTTGTAATTATTCAAGAATTCTCGTTACAATGCTCGATAAGGCCCTTCCACAAACACAAAGCCATTATCGTGTCTGTAGGTCAGGTTCGATTACATAAAGCACAGGTCTGGCTTGTGTGTCGCCATACTGATCTAAGCGGTGTAATGATGCTGTTTATATAAATTACCATTTAACTGATCTTATATCAACCTATTCTCATCGATTAATTGAGCCAATTAACATTCCCGAGCCACGTTATGGAGATATTAAATGAATTATGAAACCGGATAAAATTTTCGAAGAAATTGAAGCCTCGAGATTTAGGTTAGGTTTAATATCTCACTTTTAAAAAGTGATTTTTCCTTGAAATTATAATTTGCATTTGGGATTCTATTTGTAGGTTATGTATTAGATTCTATATGCGCAATTAATAATTAGATAAAAGTTTCTCTTATTATCTGAATAAAAATAATTTTCTTTGTCTAGGGGAAAAGAAGACTGCTGACCTCTGTCGATCGGAAGTGTGAACTAAGACGAGAAATTGCGCGGGATATTTGAACACGAATACCTGCGTAAAAAGAATTGTACACTATACTAAAAATTGTTCGAAATTTTGATTACGCAAATAATAAAAATTACCAGAATTTCGATCAATTAAATTTATCTTCTCTGAGATATTTGTATCCAGCAAAATATAACGAAATACATCTTTCTCTGATCAGACACAATTACAAAAATTATTATACCTATACTAACAATATTCTAGACTAAATTGCAATTCGAATTCCACTTCAATTACACAAGTAATCGAGATTAATAAGATTCTAAAAATACCCAAAATTCTAAAACAATTATATCGATAGAATATAATCTTTGATCTACAGATTTCTCGAATTCCACGAAAATAATTTAAAAAATCGAAATTAAAAAACTATTTTTAACCGAAAGAGTGCAATAAAATAATTCCAACTATAGAAGAACGTATCTGCTTCTGGAATCTGATTTAGTTTCACGTTCAAGTTTCCATCGAGCAACTAGTAAAGTGTTGCCAACGAAAATAAAAGACAGCGTGACAGGTGACAGTTCGGGATTATTAAAAATCTAGCGCTACACGGAGAAACAACGCGTTGTTGAAAAATATTTACAATTTTTAATTAAAAACTTGTATTTTCTATCAAAATTACTTGCATGAATTTTCGGACACGTAACACGGGAGAAAATTCATCAAAATGTCGATTTCTACAACGTATTTAAAAATCATCGAAATCAGCGAGACTCCTTCACTTCTCTGAATAAATACAAAATGATTTTGGTATTTTGGTAATTATTAATATTAATTCGGTAATTATGGATCCAAGAAAACTGTTTCGTAACAAATTTTACCAAACGATCATCGTGTGAGACTCACCCAAGTACACTAAACCGCAAACTTTCAGTGGAAAAAGGGAAAAATCAACGATTCGCTTTCGTATCGGAAGTTTCTTCGGCAGTATCATCTATTTGTAGTCACGAAGATCACTTTACACGTAACGCGTTACACGTAGATCTCGAATTGATCCGTATTTATAATACAAGGGGCATGATATCCTCATATCATGATTATTCGATTTCATAGTGGATATAAAAATTGCGAAAGCTGAGAAATAATTACGGTAATTAGTAATAGTAATTCGTTTAATGAGCATACTGAGACCGCAGGTGTGAAACACTAGCAGTCGTGTTCTCCGATTTTTGCGGGAGGGCTGTATTAAAGATCGATTCGCGGGCAACCGGTCTTGTATCACTAAAACTCTTGGGTATTATTCGGTTTAGAGACTAAACGTGTATTTCTGCTATACTCTCGTGCATTCCTAAAATATTTAATTAAAAAGTAAAATATATTCGACAATATTCGTCAAAGATGCTACAGATCGATTTCTTCTGAGAAAATAACAGAGATAGACATAAATATACAATAACAATACCAATGCAAGGTAATAAATCAATTTAGATTTATTATTTGTTCAATATTGTTATTATTGTTATTATTCATGTAATACATTATTTGCTATATGTCATCTCTTAGTCACCAATTCATAAAAGAATCAAGAAATCTATGAGAATGGATTTATCGAAATATATATGTCCATGATCTTTGACAAATTTTTACACAATAAATATTTCTCCATTAACACTAGAACTACTAACCCAGTCAAAGTGACTGGTCCCAGAATTTTCCTTTTTGCAATCATCGAATACGTGCACCTGCTTTAAGAATAAAATTGGTATCAACTCATATTAAGAAACAATTGTAATCAATATACTCACTCATATTCATCGTATCGCTGAAATTACTATAATCTGTACATGTTATAGTTAGGTACCCATTAAAGATTGGTAGTTCTAGTGTTAATAAGAGTAACAAATAATTAATTATAAAATAAAATAAAAATTGGTACCTCTTCCACGCTTCGCGTTTAACACGTTAAGTGCCTAGCCTATTTTGCTTGCCGTTCCATTTAGGCCCAGACTCGGCCCTCAAGTGGGCCACCAGTGACGGGCAAAGTGTTCATAAAATTCGAAGATACTGTACCAATTGTTATAACAGGAATTTTCAAAGGTTAGGTCCAAAGATGGAGGAGAATTTAGTACCAAAAATTAGCAAATTTTAGTCCTAGTTTGGGCCGGTCTCTGAGGACCAACCGGGCCCGAAGGGAAAGTCTAGCACCGGTCCCTGGGGCCTGACATGTCACTTAACGCGTTAACGAAACATTCTTCCGCGATCATCATCAACGATCGAATAGTCATCTAACTATCCAAGGGAGACCTTATTTACTCTAACTTCCGTACTTACTCTAACCGTATCATAGAAGATCATCCCGCTGAATCACTATAATACACGGATCCACAGGCTTCCATCGATCCACTCACCAATAACGTCCCACCCACGAACGAGTCACTACACTCGTACACTTAGAATAACGAAAGATGATCTAGAAACAAGACCTGTCACTGTTCCGATAATGCCCAATTTTCGTTAAAACACTCCGAGGACGCACCGGAAAACACGCAACAGCTATTGCGTCTCCACGCGACGCATCTTCACGAGGAAGAAGCAAGAGAGTCGAATAATGCACTAATAAAATTGTTGGAAAAGTAAAAATCGTTTGTCAGTCAGGTACAGGTAAGACACTACTCGAGACTCACTGACAGGCTCATAGTCTTCCCGGTTGGACAATAAACCGAGTTAGAATCGCGTGTTGCTTCTGGTTACGACGTTCCGGCTGACTGAAGGGAATCTGAACGGAAACGAGGCTGGCTTGATTGTGGTAACCGACAGGGAACGTTGATCACGACAATACGACACCATCGTGAGTGGTTTTGTGGAGGAAGAGGCAACTGTGTGTATTATATGCAATGGCAGGCTGTTACACAACGAGACCACGACGCGACGAACTCACCAGTGGAGACAGTGAAAGGATTACTCGGTGAGAAGGCGCTTTAACGCATTCCACTGCGGATTGGAGGATGTTCTTGGCTTTAAAGCAGCTTTTGATGGAGAGAAGAGGATGGTTAATGGTTCTTCCTTGTTCGCGAGCTTTTATACGAATACGTTCCGCGAATGTTAACACGGGATAGGGGATTATGTCTCTAATAAAAATTAGCTATGCTAATAGTCACCGGTGAAGTATAATATTCCAAACAAATTGATATTAATAACGAATAAGCTAAGACACCATTGTTGAAAAGAAAACAAAATTATTAACAAATTAGCCAGATCGAATTGCAAATTACGAAGTAACAATTAGCTTGCTAATCTTTTTTGAAAAATTTCGACCTGAAACACATATATCCAATCGTTATTTTTTTAATAAAAAAGCAATTCATTTTATTTATAAATATACTCACACTTTAAATGGTTTTCTATATATTTTACCACGTTCTCCTGTACCTGTGGGATCACCCACCTTGTGTTATGAATCCTTTGATAATTCTATGAAGTATGGTGTCATCCTAATAACCTACCATACATAACTGTATGAAATTTCTACATGTCTTTGGAGTTTCTTTTGCCCACAATTCTAACTCAATATCACCAACAGTTGTTTTCATTATAACCTAGCTATAAAAAATATATCAGTTTTATTAATGTAACATACTTTTGAAATCAAATTTATTGAAATTCATTATTTATTATTGTAATTCAAATTAGAAATTATTTAATATATTAATATAGAAATTTAGAAAGTAAATATTGTGTATCAGATAAATGTTTAAAAACAGATATACAATCAATTGAAATATTATTAACTAGTACTCATTACTTTACCCTCAGTGGCTGGCCCTTGCATATAAATATCACTCATGCTTCTAATTCTCTTACAATAAAAAAATTCCTCTGTCAATAATATTACATATTAAATCTTTAGTCATTTATAAATCAGTCAACCAAATGGTTTTTTTCTTAAATAATAATCATTAGCAGGTAAGACGTACCTACTTCTTCCTTTTAATGTTGGCTTTATTGGCCCAATAAATCTATGTGCCACAGCCCCATTATTCCGGCTGCTTTTACAGTTTCCAAGTTCCTATAGATGTTTTTACAAATTTTTGCCTGAATGCAACATTTACAATCTATATTAAATTTATGCTTACCTTTTATAACTATTAACAATTTGTCATTTTTCATCTCTTTAATCATCCTCATATTTGCATGTCCATGCCACACATCCTTCCTTGTTAATATATATGCTGCCCCCTCTCCTGTTTCTTGATTTGACATAATATGCCGTTCCCCTCCTTAGTGCTATCGTTCCAACCACTCCCTTTTCATTATCTACCTTAGCACCATAATTCTGAAACATAACACATTAGCGACGATCATTAACTTTGACCACAGATATTAATATTTATTTAGATCAGGAATAGAACATACCTCTCAATCTTAGTGTATCTTCTATACTTAGTTGATATAAAAGGCCACCATCTAAATTAATTTCATCCCTCTTAGTCTGCCAAAGCCATCGCCATTTTCTGAATCTTCATATCACCATCAAAGATTTCTATCTAGTATGGTATGTCGTTAGCTGACCTAAAATACAATACATACATCATTACATACTTGTACAGCTGCATCAATTTTGACACGCTATGCTATACAATTCTTGGCACTTAATGACTCTAAACTGAAGATATTCCGAGACTACAATATTTTTCTACTGTTGCACGTGACTGTTTCTTTCAACAGAATATTCCCTTGAAGCTACTCTAAGATATTATACCCAACAAATGCATTCCAAAAACCTAATTTCGAAAATAGAAGCCAAACAAGCATATTACGCAACACGATTTGACGACCATGGACACATTCTCCATTATTTTATGAAAACGCAAGTACGAAACCAAAAAAAGTAATCAAGCCCGTTAAAGAAATATCTACTCTACACTGCTAGGCGAAAAAATCCGAATTCAAACGCCTAATTACGAAGATATAATGCAAAAAAGGCAATTGCGCAGCACGATCTGAAAGCCACTGACACATTCGGCACTATTTCTGGAAAACGCACGCACGAAACCGAAAAAAAGTAATCAATCCCGTTAGAGAAAATTCTACTCTACACTGTTGGACGAAACAATCCGAATTCAAACGCCTAATTACGAAGATATAATGCAAAAAAGGCAATTGCGCAGCACGATCTGAAAGCCACTGACACATTCGGCACTATTTCTGGAAAACGCACGCACGAAACCGAAAAAAAGTAATCAATCCCGTTAGAGAAAATTCTACTCTACACTGTTGGACGAAACAATCCGAATTCAAACGCCTAATTACGAAGATATAATGCAAAAAAGGCAATTGCGCAGCACGATCTGAAAGCCACTGACACATTCGGCACTATTTCTGGAAAACGCACGCACGAAACCGAAAAAAAGTAATCAATCCCGTTAGAGAAAATTCTACTCTACACTGTTGGACGAAACAATCCGAATTCAAACGCCTAATTACGAAGATATAATGCAAAAAAGGCAATTGCGCAGCACGATCTGAAAGCCACTGACACATTCGGCACTATTTCTGGAAAACGCACGCACGAAACCGAAAAAAAGTAATCAATCCCGTTAGAGAAAATTCTACTCTACACTGTTGGACGAAACAATCCGAATTCAAACGCCTAATTACGAAGATATAATGCAAAAAAGGCAATTGCGCAGCACGATCTGAAAGCCACTGACACATTCGGCACTATTTCTGGAAAACGCACGCACGAAACCGAAAAAAAGTAATCAATCCCGTTAGAGAAAATTCTACTCTACACTGTTGGACGAAACAATCCGAATTCAAACGCCTAATTACGAAGATATAATGCAAAAAAGGCAATTGCGCAGCACGATCTGAAAGCCACTGACACATTCGGCACTATTTCTGGAAAACGCACGCACGAAACCGAAAAAAAGTAATCAATCCCGTTAGAGAAAATTCTACTCTACACTGTTGGACGAAACAATCCGAATTCAAACGCCTAATTACGAAGATATAATGCAAAAAAGGCAATTGCGCAGCACGATCTGAAAGCCACTGACACATTCGGCACTATTTCTGGAAAACGCACGCACGAAACCGAAAAAAAGTAATCAATCCCGTTAGAGAAAATTCTACTCTACACTGTTGGACGAAACAATCCGAATTCAAACGCCTAATTACGAAGATATAATGCAAAAAAGGCAATTGCGCAGCACGATCTGAAAGCCACTGACACATTCGGCACTATTTCTGGAAAACGCACGCACGAAACCGAAAAAAAGTAATCAATCCCGTTAGAGAAAATTCTACTCTACACTGTTGGACGAAACAATCCGAATTCAAACGCCTAATTACGAAGATATAATGCAAAAAAGGCAATTGCGCAGCACGATCTGAAAGCCACTGACACATTCGGCACTATTTCTGGAAAACGCACGCACGAAACCGAAAAAAAGTAATCAATCCCGTTAGAGAAAATTCTACTCTACACTGTTGGACGAAAAAATCCGAATTCAAACGCCTAATTACGAAGATATAATGCAAAAGAGTCAATTGCGCAGAACGATCTGAGAGCCAATGACACATTCGGCACTATTTCTGGAAAACACACGCACCAACCCAAAAAAAAGTATTCAATCCCGTTAGAGAAAATTCTAATCTACACTGTTAGATGAAAAAATCTGAATCCAAAAGCCTAATTACGAAGATATAATGCAAAAAAGTCAATTGCGCAGCACGATCTGAGAGCCACTGACACATTCGGCACTATTTCTGGAAAACGCACGCACGAACCCAAAAAAAAGTAATCAATCCCGTTAGAGAAAATTCTAATCTACACTGTTAGATGAAAAAATCGGAATCCACAAGCCTAATTACGAAGATATAATCCAAAAAAGTCAAATGCGCAGCACGATCTGAGAGCCACTGACACATTCGGCACTATTTCTGGAAAACACACGCACGAACCCAAAAAAAAGTAATCAATCCCGTTAGAGAAAATTCTAATCTACACTGTTAGATGAAAAAATCTGAATTCAAAAGCCTAATTACGAAGATATATTCCAAAAAAGTCAATTGCGCAGCACGATTTCGGAGCCACTGGCACATTCGGCACTATTTTTGGAAAACGCACACACGAAACCGAAAAAAAGTAATCAATCCCGTTAAAGAAATTTCTACTCTACACTGTTAGATGAAAAAATCTGAATTCAAAAGCCTAATTACGAAGATATATTCCAAAAAAGTCAATTGCGCAGCACGATTTCAGAGCCACTGGCACATTCGGCACTATTTTTGGAAAACGCACACACGAAACCGAAAAAAAGTAATCAATCCCGCTAGAGAAAATTCTACTCTACACTGTTGGACGAAAAAATCCGAATTCAAACGCCTAATTACGAAGATATAATGCAAAAAAGTCAATTGCGCAGAACGATCTGAGAGCCACTGACACATTCGGCACTATTTCTGGAAAACACACGCACCAACCCAAAAAAAAGTATTCAATCCCGTTAGAGAAAATTCTAATCTACACTGTTAGATGAAAAAATCTGAATCCAAAAGCCTAATTACGAAGATATAATGCAAAAAAGTCAATTGCGCAGCACGATCTGGGAGCCACTGACACATTCGGCACTATTTCTGGAAAACGCACGCACGAACCCAAAAAAAAGTAATCAATCCCGATAGAGAAAATTCTAATCTACACTGTTAGATGAAAAAATCGGAATTCAAAAGCCTAATTACGAAGATATAATCCAAAAAAGTCAATTGAACAGCCCGATTTCAGAGCCACTGGCACATTCGGCACTATTTTTGGAAAACGCACACACGAAACCGAGAAAAAGTAATCAATCCCGTTAAAGAAATTTCTACTCTACACTGTTAGATGAAAAAATCTGAATTCAAAAGCCTAATTATGAAGATATAATGCAAAAAAGTCAATTGCGCAGCACGATTTCAGAGCCACTGACACGTTAGGCACTATTTTTGGAAAACGAACACACGAACCCCAAAAAAAGTAATCAATCCCGTTAGAGAAAATTCTACTCTACACTGTTAGATAAAAAAATCCGAATTCAAACGCCTAATTACGAAGATATAATGCAAAAAAGTCAATTGCGCAGCACGATTTCAGAGCCACTGACACGTTCGACACTATTTTTGGAAAACGCACGCACGAAGCCGAAAAAAAGTAATCAATCCTGTTAGAGAAATTTCTACTCTACACTGTTAGATGAAAAAATCCGAATCTAAACGCCTAATTATGAAGATATAATCCAAAAACGTCAATTACGCAGCACGATTTCAGAGCCACTGACACATTCGGCACTATTTTTCGAAAACGTAAGCTCGAAACCGCAAAAAAATATTCAATCCCGTTAAGGAAAAAATTACTCTATGCTGTTATGCCGAAAAAATCTAACCGAAAACCCTAATTTCAGAAATATAGGCGAATAAAGTTTACTGTGTAGAACGATTTCACAGGCACTTGCTTTGCCGTTACTTTGTTTCATATATGCACCTTCAATCGTAATATAATTGCCCTACTGGTTGGAGAACAGCCTATTCTATGCAGTAGTAAGGAAATATTCTAATCCACAATTGAAATTTAGAATGTAAAAGAAATAATTCATAACTATGTTGCAATGGAACGTCAAGATTAAAGAAAAATTGAAAAAACTGTTTAAACGCTGCCTATTCGGAGTAATGTTGATCAAATATTCCAACGAACTGTCGAAATCTAGAATCTTCTATAGCCGATAATAACGGACAATCCGGTAGTATTGTAGGATCACGCACTCACCCCACTTCATTTCTCACATGTATCGTTACACGGTTTACACTATGTATTACACTATGTATAATCACTTTTTTCACATGTAGTATATTACCACCGTAGAAATGTTCACAGTTAGTAATCTTGAACTTCGTAAAGTAATTAAAACGTCAATCAGCGATATCACTACTTCACGAAACGTTCTGCGATTTAATGTTTCATTTTGTCGCGTGAGAATATTCCACCATGTTACCGTTATGCCCGCTTGCCGCCAACTGGAAGTTGGCAGCAGCCGGATATGCTCGATTTTTTTGTAGCGGGAAAATGTTGCATCTTTGAAATAGCTATGTGATAAAGTATCGATGTAAAATATCAAACTTTGTCTCTTATATTTAATAATGTCAATGAAGCAAATATAAATATATTTCTGTTGCGAGAAATTCCAAATTTCTATAATTAATTCATGAACTGAAATTATTAATTATTCCACTATACTAATGGAAAGACAAACCATTAGTATTTTTGGCAATGGTTCAAACACTCTATGCAATAATCACCAATAACGAATTAAATAACAATGAATTCATATCCAGATTTATATTAGAAGGCTCGCTAAGGCTGTGTCTTCACGATGCAAATATAAAAGTTGATGAATTAATTATAGACGAACATTAAGTCACAGATGAAAGTGAGTGATTTTGTTCTTGGTAAAAAGAAAATGAAACTACGATGGTTATATACTTAGGTACCTTTTATTCACTTTGGAAGTTTCACATATACACGTTAAAAATTAACAACATAATTCTTCGGTTCTTTTTCTATATCTCTGAATTTATTTTTTATACTTTCCTTCATTACTTGGAAAATATAAATATAAGACAGTCAATGAAAAATCCTACTTTCTATAACATAGTTATAATGTAAACAATAAACTAACTCTTTCTCTTTCTTTATAACTTCTAATTCTTCTTAAGTTTATACTTCATCGTCACTTTCCCAATCGCTATTACAGTCCTTTTTCCTTTTCTTATTTGGAGGTCCAGGTGGTTCAACAGCTGGTTGTGAGCTTTATTTCGAATCAGTCAAACTAATAAACTGATTTGCCCTTACCACTAAACTTTATATTTAATATTGCAGATTCGTCATCTTGCTCTGCATCTTCACCAAATGATAAAACATTGATATCTCTGAAACAAAATTTTTCATTACAAAAAACAATACTATTAGGGCTAAATTCTGCAAACATATATGATTTTTACTTTACTGCTGCTGTTTCAGTTTTTGAATTGTCCTTTACTTTTTCACTTTTCTGTACTATTATTCTTAGTATAATATCAGAAAATGGATTGTTCAATATTCTAGTTTTTATCAATCTTGGAGGATGAAGTGGTCTATCATTCTACAAAAAAGAGGAAATATTATATTTATATCAATTCTTGATATATTTTCTTGTAAACATTAAATTTACCTCACCTACAAGTTTCATCTACAAGCTTCTTCAAGTTTAAGCATGTTGTATATAGTTTCTCCAGTAACTTTACCAAAGATTGTATGTTTATTCTGCAATTCTGGTGTAGAACCAAGAGTAAATAAGAATTGGAAACCATTGTCATCTTTTCCAGCATTAGCTATAGCAATTAAATTTTGTCAACGAAAATGTAATCTTGCATGAAATTCGTCCTAAAACACATATATCTAATTATTTACCTCCTTTTAACGTTGGCTTCATTGGCCCAATAAATCTATGTGCCACAGCCCCATTATTCCGGCTGCTTTTACAGTTTCCAAGTTCCTATAGATGTTTTTACAAATTTTTGCCTGAATGCAACATTTACAATCTATATTAAATTTATGCTTACCTTTTATAACTATTAACAATTTGTCATTTTTCATCTCTTTAATCATCCTCATATTTGCATGTCCATGCCACACATCCTTCCTTGTTAATATATATGCTGCCCCCTTTCCTGTTTCTTGATTTGACATAATATGCCGTTCCCCTCCTTAGTGCTATCGTTCCAACCACTTTCTTTTCTCTATCTACCTTAGCACCATAATTCTGAAACATAACACATTAGCGATGATCATTAACATTGACCACAGATATTAATATTTATTTAGATCAGGAATATAACATACCTTTCAATCTCACTTTATTCTCTATATTTAGTTGTTATAAGAGGCCATCACCTAAATTAATTTTATTTCTTCTTGTCTGCTTAAGTCATCTCCATTTTCTGAATCTTTTCTTGACTATCAAAGATTTCTATCTTGTATGTTATATGGTTAGCCGACCTAGAATCCAATAGACATATCATAACAGACTTGTATTGCTGATTCCTTTTTTTCTCGCTATAAAATATAATTCTTGGCATCTATGATGATCTTGGTGATATTCCATGAATCCAATATTTTTCTACTGTTGTATGTGCCTGTTTATTTCAACAGAATATTGCCTTTTCTCAATCAAGCTCTAATATCACTAATAAAGGCTGGAAAAACAATCGGTCATAACTTACACTATTTAATTATGACTGAGGGTTATATTAATACAAAGACTTACATTCTTTTGCGCAATGCAGGCACACCTGCATGCACACAACAATGCTTTCAGCATTTATTTATAATTGTTTCTTATTTCCTCTGCATTCTTCTGTTCACTTGAAGAAAAATTAACAAATCACTCAATTTCTGTGATTAATTTATTAACTTTTATAATTGCGTTGTAAAGACGTACCTTTGCATATTTGTCGTCTGCCAGGTAAAGAAATGAATGCTGATTGTTTAATTAAAACCACTGTTTGAGCTGAATTTGTTAAAGAATGTAAAAACTTGATGGGATTCTTAAGTGAATAAAAATAAGGGAAGAGAATGTGTGTTAGTTATTTATGTTGTCCACCACGTCACGTGGATTTAGGCTACCTTAAGGCGCAATCTATGTTCTTTCTACCTAATCTGAGCTTCGAGTTCAAAACCATCGATGACACTGCTGATGATGAATAGATTACTATTCATTACTCCTGATACTTCCTAATAAACCGATTCGGCAGTGGAAAATTAACAAATTACTCAATATCTGTGATTAATTTATGAACTTTTATAATTGTATCGTAAAGGCAGATCCTTCAAGAACTTTCCAATTAATTTTGGATAAAAATTGATCCCTAATTAATTAATTATTAGTGATTATTGCACAGGGTGTTTGAATTCTTGCCGTGCATGCCAGTAGTTTTTCATTAATTACTATCTTCTGCGTAATCAATTTATGAATTTCATGCACGCATTATACAAACGATATCCTAGGGCATGTTCACATATCATTTTTGTTCACATTTTGCTTCGAGTTTCGTTTAGTATTAAATATTTTCACGGAAGATCATGACGATCGTCGTTACGAAATCATGCGCACTATCAAAAAATAATTAATAACTAACCAATTAGCGATAAATTTTTTACGAAAATTGTATAGGAATGTTGCCAAAAGTTCCAGCTTTGCAATGCAATTATAACAGTTCATAAATTAATCACAGAAATTGAGGAATTCGTTAACTCTTCACTGTCGGAGCACTTCTATCCTTTTCTATCCCCTCTCTGTCCTTGTCCGACACGTGACAAGTTCTTCGACGATCTCCTCGCCTATTCTGTATTGCTATTACTTTTTTGAGTTTTGGATCCAAAAGCATAGATGGCGTTGATCGCAAGCGGTAAAATTTTTATTCGAACTTGATACCTCTTCTGGTTATGTGCTCCCAACACCCCTTATAAAATCAATTCGGCAGTAGAAAAAGAATAACTTTCCAAGTCTTTCTAATTAATTCATAAACATTTATAGCTGCACAGCAAAGTTAAAATTATAGGCAACATTCTTATACAATGTTTAATTTAATAATTAATACTTACATTAGCGATAGATTTTGTATTTTCTGTAGTAAATAAGATTACTATAGAAAAGTATCTTTCTTGCATAATATTCTTATTATTTTGTAATAAATATATACTTGCATAAGAAAGCGCAAAACATAAATTTATTTATTAAGAAATTTTATTTAAAATTGTTTATTTACAATGTTTTCATAGATGAAAAATGAACACAAAATAAAAATCAATTGAAAAAACTACCAATTATGGATGGGAATCGAATCTTGGTCCATCAACATAGAAATTCTTGGCTGTTGCCGATAGGCCACGACTTCACTTGCAAACTGGTGGAAATAAATCTGTAATTAAGGAAGTAATAGAACTTTAATCGTAAATATCTCAAAAATGATTGAGTAGTTGCCGTTATAATGATATATTTTCTTAAACTGCATGACGATATCTACAAATCTGCAGTGTTTCAACTAAATCGGTGACCCGAAGGACTTACACTCTCCTTGTAAGTCTAAGATACACGTATCACACGAAGTCTCGCGACATCCCCACGCGGGAGGGCAAATAAAGTGGTACTCGCGATTCCAATCTAGCCTCCTAGGTACCAAAGGTAGCCTTTCAGAGGCTAGATTGGACTGCGAGTACTGCGTAGCTCTCAGCTTGGCATCGTTTGTCAAAGATGAAATTATCGAAGGATCCAAAAATCACGAAATAAAATTTGTTCAGAAAAATATGGAAATACATCTTTGACAAACGATGCCAATTACCAGGTCTCACCACGTGGAGGTGGCTACGCAAGCGAGACCCAGACCTAAACACGTTATTAAAACATAGCACAAAATAACATAGAAAATAAATCACAAAATGAATTTCAAACTGAATAACAAAAAGAAATACAGAATAAAATGAAGTACATGTATTACAAAATAAATCTGAAAATAAATTACAAAATATAGGGTGCCTAAAGTCTGTCAAAAAGGAAGAACAATTTATTATAATGACACGGAAATAAAATTTCATATGGGAAATATTATTCTAGTCGATCCCTCCCAACACAATCTTAAATATATGTAGGAATAATAAGTGTGAGAAATGAACACGAGGTTTGAAAGAAAGTCGAGTTGGTGACAGTTTTTACGGAGCTTTTATGCGAGTGCGAGTTGCATTATTAGGCTAATCTTTTAGTTGTACTTTATTCCTAAGTCTCTTTAGCTCGTAAATAAAATATATTGGAATTTAATGACATTTTTATTCCTTGTATTTCGTCAATCAAAATATATCAATACATATATTGCACGAGTGTTCTCGTACGTTAGTACATTAGCACCCGTGGTCATTACGATAACAACGAAAATAATAAAATACAACCAGCCACCCGTGCCGTTTCGGAACATTCGTCCTAATACAGCGTAGGTAACCAGAGGAATCGTAAACATGCGACTTACCGATCGTTGACCTCTTCTTCTTGTGAGAGCAGCTCCGGATTCACTCTCGCCTTCCGCCTGGCATCAGCGTCGCGGTTTCCTTGCCCCGTCGACAATGTAGCGATGACAACATTCGTCGAAATTCTTTCTTCGTTTCTTGGAACACTTTCAAAACACACTCGCGATATCGCGAACAAGTACGAACTTGCTTCGACCGGTATCGAGGAAAAAATCGCGTGTAAAGTCGAACGAACGGAAACGATTTGATAGAAGCACGGTTATAGTTTAATTGTTATAGGAATATTTAATCTTCACTGACACTGATGAAATTAGAAAAGGAAAACGAAAAATATTTATTCAAATATTTAATTGAAGTAATTTTAAATAAGGAATTAGTGAAATAATTAAATGAATAATTAAAAATTACAGTAGGTAAATTAATTGAATAAATTATTCAAAGTTAAAAATAATTTTATAAAAGTTTAAAATAAATGAATGAATAAGTAAGACAAATTGTTAAATATTTAAAAGAAATGAGTAAATAAATTAATATAATGAATTGTTGAAAATTGAAAATAAATAATTAAATAAATTATAAAAATTTAGAATAAATGAATAAATAAATAAATTAAATAATAGAAGAATTAAGAATTAATGAATTAATAAAATAAAAACTATTTAACTAATAAATTAATAAAGCAATAAATTATTAAATTAATAAATTAATAAGATAATGAATTAAAAGTTGTTAAATTAATATATTAAAAATTAGTAAACTAATAAGGTAATTATATGGAGATAGTATTTACTAGTATTATGTTATTCGTTAAAATTTATTTTCTGAGTGGAAGGTCAGTTTAAACGAAATCGGTAATTCAGATCCCGATGTTACTCTTACGAACTGCGAGCGGTAAATAACTTGACTGAACGTTCGGGGGGTCCTTATATAGACAGCGACCTTAACCTTGACGAAGTCATCCGAACAGTCACGGTCCCTAACGAATTTGAAGTCAAACTTCGTGTCTACTATTACTACCTCTAATTTCTCAATTTTTATTGCAAATTTACACATTAAACACTTCTTCATAATAATGCATGTAATTATCTACACACTATGTTATGTAATAAACCTATTTACATATACATATTATTATTTTTTTACGCAGAACTGACCGAAACATTTTCATTTCCCGTTTTACCGAAAAATTCGTCAAATAATAAAAAAGAAAACGATCGACCAATGGTCATCTTACGCAAAATCATACAAGTAATCATCGTGCAACAAATTAATATAACAAATTTCACGAATTCGGTGAATATATACAATTTTTTACTCTGAATATATACAAAAACTTTCATATAATTGTTATATAAATAAATGCAAAATAAAGTAAATAATAAATACTTATTTTGAATTTTTAACTCGAAGCACTTTCGCAATTATCTTCTTTAATTTAGCCATTTTCGTGAATTGTTTTTGTACATTTTCGTTAAAAACATGCTTGTAATAATAATTTTTAAATAAAATAAAAAGCAGCTTTAGGGAAATTTGACATATTGATTGAGCAATATTGCGACAATAATTATTAATTGGCAAATTACAAATTTAATTATTTATTGTACTAAGCCGATCATGTATTATCCCCGAGCCAATTATACTAATCGTGTTATCTATTGATCAATGGCGTTTTTGCCTGCATTTTATTTTATCGATTCATCCAAATGGCTCGTCGAGACAATAGTCGAATTCAAATCAATAACAAATGAATAAATTATGGTAAAATAATAATTAAAAATCAAGCGTCTCTTCTTATTGCACGTTCTACGTACTTAATACATATATGTTTAATTAAATTGTGATAGTTAATTCGATTTCATTGCAGTCTCAAAGAAACTTGCAACGAGAGGAAAAACCTGAAAATGAAAAAGAGACGTCTGTTGAAATGTTGAAATATATAATGCCCAACGGATTAACGTATGAAATAAATACTTGATTTTATTTTATTTTCAGAAATCAAAAGAGCATATATTTATATTTTTTTGTTGACGTTTTAAACGAAAGTTTTGTTGGTAAAGGGAAGATGTTTGAAGCCATTTTACATACAAAATAAAAGAGGAATGTTCGACAACTATGCGTGTAAATGTTTGCCTTCACGAACGATCAGTTTTCGAGTTGCAACTAATATTTCAACTTCCTGTGGGACGGAGCATCGACAGTCAAAAATATTTCGAATAAAATGCAGCCAGAGGAAAAAGCAACCGTCTGTGAAAGAGTCTGTTGGGTTCATAGCCAATGAAACATCGAAAAGCGAGAAAAAAGTGTCGGGTAATACCGAATTTATCTATTTTTACTGCTTCGTTTAATTTAATTTCATAATTACTCTCGAAGTGACACGACATAAAGAGGAACGTTATCAGTAAAATGAATAAAAAATAACTTTTTAACTACCCTTAGAGTATTCACGATCCTTAACCATTTAAATTTGATACGAACTTGAAAAACAATTTGCTCAAACAGTTCAGAGGATTTAAAAGCAGCTCACGATAAAATTAAAACGTCATAATGATTAAATAGAATTTCTTCTCTAATTTTTCACCCCCTATTTTAATTAAGCTTGAATAAATGACATTTCAACCAATATTAAGATTTAACACGTTATTCAAATTATCAAAAGTCCATCCTGACCTTTCTTAATGATTCTTTTATCAGTCACATTACCAATATTACTAATATAAAATTTCCTAATTAATATTCATGATGATAAATAAATTTTCGTAGAATACAAAAGACGATTTGTTTATTCATAAAAATTCCTCACAAAGAGATATTAAATCACACTATAAGAATCCACCCTGATCCTCTAATAATAATTACACACAAACTACCCACATTCTCGAAGTGACACGACATAAAGAGGAACGTTATCAGTAAAATGAATAAAAAATAACTTTTTAACTACCCTTAGAGTATTCACGATCCTTAACCATTTAAATTTGATACGAACTTGAAAAACAATTTGCTCAAACAGTTCAGAGGATTTAAAAGCAGCTCACGATAAAATTAAAACGTCATAATGATTAAATAGAATTTCTTCTCTAATTTTTCACCCCCTATTTTAATTAAGCTTGAATAAATGACATTTCAACCAATATTAAGATTTAACACGTTATTCAAATTATCAAAAGTCCATCCTGACCTTTCTTAATGATTCTTTTATCAGTCACATTACCAATATTACTAATATAAAATTTCCTAATTAATATTCATGATGATAAATAAATTTTCGTAGAATACAAAAGACGATTTGTTTATTCATAAAAATTCCTCACAAAGAGATATTAAATCACACTATAAGAATCCACCCTGATCCTCTAATAATAATTACACACAAACTACCCACACATAATTACTCACGATAAATCCAATTATTACCCAATACAAATAGAAATCTATCAGTGGAAGGTATCCCCATCATCAGATATTTCCAATAATTATAATACACAAAACAATTTTTTAATTCGAAAAGTATTCCATAAAGAAATATTAAATTGTGCATTAAGAATCCACCCTAATGCTCTAACAATAATTACACACAAACTACCCACTCATAATTACTCATGATAAATTCATTTATCACCTAATGTAAATAAAAATCTATTAGTGAAAGATATCTTTATTAACCAATATTTCCAGGTAATACAAAAAATAATTCTTCCATTCCAAAAATACCTTACGAAGAGATTAAATCATACATTGAGAATTCACCCTAATCCTCTAACGATAATTACACACAAACTACCCACTCATAATTACTCATGGTAAACTCAATTATTATCCAATATAAATAGAAATCTCTCAGTGGAAAATATCCTCATGATCAAATATTTCCAATAACTATAATACACAAAATAATTTTTTAATTCGAAAAATACTCTATAAAGAAATATTAAATTGTGTACTAGGAATCCACCCTAATCCTCTAACAATAATTACACACAAACTACCCACTTATAACTACTCATGGTAAATTCAATTATTACCCAATATAAATAGAAATCTCTCAGTGGAAAATATCCTTATGATCAAATATTTCCAATAATTATAATGCACAAAACAATTTTTTAATTCGAAAAGTATTCCATAAAGAAATATTAGATCGTGCATTAAGAATTCACCCTAATCCTCTAACAATAATTACACACAAACTACCCTCTCATTGCTCACGATAAATCCAATAAATCGTTCAATACGAATAACACTCGATCCACGAAAGACATCCCCGTATCGTAAACCAAGCCCATCAAACATCTTCGAGACCCATCTGAACCACCCTTTTCCTGGCTAAACCAAAGATACCCCGTAGATTGGTAGAATCGAGAACGATGCGACGAGTAACGTGGAAGTGAAAAGGGACACCGGCATAGAGCGGGATAGCATCGACGAAGGGGTGGCCGCAATCGCAATAAAACGATGGAAATATTGGAATCGGCGCAATATGATTCCGCGACGGATCGCGAAATGAAACGAAACAATGTTTGCGTTGCGCGGAGCGTCGGACGTTTCTCTCTTCCTCCCTCTATCAACCCCTTTCCCTGGCCCTTTCTCCACCCCCGTCGTCCCTGGCTCACCTCTTCTCGGTCGCTCTCGCTGCCGCTTTCACCCCGGCTGGGAATCGAGGATTTGTTAATATCGAGCGCCTAGCTAGTACCGTGCCAAAATGGCCGACGTTTAGTCGACCCTTAGTTCCGATTTAACTGGACGCCCAATCGCGCCGTTCGCGACGCCGCGATCGCGAAACGCACCCCTCGACGCGATAATACGCTTCGATTTGTCGTTTCTCCGAAGATCGGGATTATTGCTAGGATCGTGGTCGGGAAGCTGAAAGTTGTTGAGGATTTAGGGCTTGATTTGCCTGCGAGAGTGAATGGCGGTCGAGGGTGCAGAGTTGAGCACAGTTTGTTATCATTTTGGCACCGTTTGGGTGGGAGTATGCAAGTATTGGGGATGGAGTAGTTGATCGGGTTGTTCAGTGGCGATCAGAAGCGATTTTCGAGAGGGTGTCGATAATTTTCTATGAGTTTTCCCTCTTTGAAAATTTTTTAAGATTTTTCTTCGCCTGATTTTGGAAATTAGAAATCCTGGTATGGTACTAATGTAACGATATACAATGATGGTTACAATTTTGATTATTTTGTTAATAGTCAGTATCGTTTATTGTTACGTTTTATAGTTCTCGTTACGATGAAAATTATACATGGTGATTATATTTTATTCTGTAAAATTTTGGAATTGTAATAAATTGTAAATTTTGTTTTCACGAATGAGAGGCATCTGAGTATTTGGAATTGGATCGTAGCTCATGTGATGGTACTGTAGTACCAGATAAAGAAGCTTTGTTAATTAATAAACGATTTATTGAGGAAAAATTGCCAACGGAATAATTAATATTCCATTAAATGTTTAATATTCATGAAAGTTACATTTTCGCTGGATTTTTATTTTATATCAGTTGTGAGAGATAAAATCATTCCTATAAGTACTCTGTTATTTCGCGAATTGATAATTTAATTAAATAATATAGAATATTTAATTGGTTTGCGATATCACGGCCAAGTGAATATGCAAGTTGGTGGTTATTTTTAAACACAGCAGAACGAGCTAATGAAACATAATGTTAATGAATAATCAACTCGCAGAAAATTCATTTCCCGCTATATTTTAATGGAAGTCTATTCGTTCCGAAGGTTAAATCGACGATAAATCATTAATTTTAGAACGAACAATTTTAATTAAAAAGAGGAAGTATTTCCTAAAAAAATATTTATTTATTTTTTATATTTATTTTTCCTAAGAAAAGGAACATTTTTGTTATATAGACACTATGTCTACCCAAAAAATTGTCAGCTCTCATATAAAACTCTGAAAAATATTAAACGAATTGAAGAGTCGGTATCCAACATCTTCCAGATTTTCAAAAGCACCGATCGATCACAAAATTGCGACAAAATTCCTAAAAATGACTGAAGTATCGCGAATTTTCCGACCACACTGTACATGTTCGTATCGATGCCGGTTAAACAGTTGACTGTGTTAAACCAGCGCTTAAACAAGTAAACGTGCGAAACATCACCTAATCGCGACGCGAGCAGTTGACAGGCGTGCGTTTCGTGGTCGTGGAATTAAGTCGAAATTAATTAAATCGTCCATTGCGACGAACGTGTCTGATTTCGTCGCGATAACGATCAACGGGACGTGGATCGAACGTGAAAGATGTGCTCGAATTCGACCACTGTGTTGCTGAAGAAACGGGAGAGAACGCAGAACTGGATACCAGAAGAGAAGAACGCTTTGTTCTCGCTGATCAAGGCACATGTTAACGCGATTGAGAACAAGAAGATCGACGCTGCTGCTTCCGCCATGAAGACTTCTGCTTGGCAACAGATCTACTGCGCCTTCCGCGGAAGATTCTCCACGGATAGGGATATCACTAGGATGAGAGAGCAATGGCGGAGGATGAAGGCCCAAGCCAGGATGGAGATGTACACTTTTGCGGAGAAGGTTAATCGATTGTCGCGTTTCACTAGCTTTTTCCTCCGGTCAGAATCGATTTAGAAATCGATTTAAAAATTTGGAAATGTTCAATTCAAGTACTAAATACGATTACATACATAAATACGTACATACGATAACATACATAACGTACAAATAATATATAATACAATATATATGTTTGTACATTGTAAATAATAATTATAATAATCAATAATATAATTATAATAATATATATGTTTAGTATATATACTAAATATACTAAACATATATAATAATATAACATACAATACGATAACATACATAAATGGTAATAATTAAATGGCGAAAATAACTAGGTATATATAAATATCAAAATAAATATTGATATTAATCTTGTCGAACACAAAATCGAAGTTTATAGTAAGTACAAAAACAAGTCTGAAATTAATCATTTTGAATATAAATTGGCAATTCTGGTCATTAGTGGAAAATTCTTTAATTTCTGTCTTAAATTGTTCATCGATTGACAAGGTGTAAATTTCTGATATTTATTTAATTATTTAAAGAAAATATTTTACTGCTATAATTGTTATATTATTTATTCTTGAATAACTATAATAAAGGCTGCAGGTTCGAAAATAAATTTATATAAAAAAGGAATGAAAGTTCTATGTAAAATATAATCTAACGTTAAAGTATAGGGAGAAAAGACATAAAATTGTTTATTCCCTAGATAAAATGACTTAATCAGAATTAATACGCGAGAAGGGAAACACTCATTTTCCGTTTACGTTCGAAACATACATAAAAATCAGTACCTGAGAGAAGCAATTTCAGCTTTTAATTACTTCCATAAAAGTAAAACGAAGAACGATAAAAATTAGGTGAAGACTCTGGGCCCGGAAGAGGCGGCCAAATGTCGTCCATCGAATCTTTCCATCGAGGTATGGAGATTGATGGAAAAAGCGAGGAAAAACGATGGCGACGAGGATCGTTCTGACGAAAACGATCGAGGAAGTCCGGAAAGCTCGAGCTTGCAGGTGATCTTGAACAAGCTGACGGCGTCTACACCGGAAGTGGCCACGGTGAACGAAATTAAAGTGGAGGCGGATAGCGACGAGTACAACACAGAAGAAGAGGGAAGCCAAGGCGAAGTTTTTAAGAAGAAAACGGATGTTTCGCAGAGAAAACGCCCACGAATTTCAGAGGACGAGCCAATGGATTTAGCCGAACAGAGGACAAACCCCATGGACACCATGACTCACAATGGTACCCATAATTTGCTTGAAAAACGTCGAAACGATTGGATATATTGTTTCAAAGTCGAAATTCAATTTCGAAAGAGATAGATTCTTGGTAGAACGGTGTTTAGAGGAACAATAGTGGTCACGAAGGATCACTTGCACTAATTTGCTGCAATTTTGTCTGTTTTCGAGTAGAAGACGAAGTATCTTTGCAGAACATGAGGGAAAGAAACGATAGAGCTGATGAGGAACAAGACGAATCCGCTCAGAGGGCTATGTGGATGTTTGAGCTGGCTCAGAGAGAGCACGAATTGAAGCTGAGGATGTTGAACATCGAGTTGGAACGAGCTGAGCTGCAGAAACAGACAGCGATCAACGAATTGAAGACTTCGGAGATAAAAAAGCAGTTAATGGATAATCAGGCTGCTGAATATTACAGGTAAGATTTACTCTGTGAGTAAGAAATAAGAATAGAATTTGGTGTTAAATGCCAAGATATAAGTGCATCGATATAGCCACGAAGCATTGACATAACAGATAACCAAGTTTGAAAATATTTCATATTTTTAGAAAAGAAAAGAAATGATGTTTCAAAATCTGTATCTTTTTATGTGGGATTTAATATCAATGAAATATTTTTTCCAAATTTATTATACCGATAAAAATATTTGAGTTACCTTCTAGCACTGAAAAATTGTAAATACAATTTTTTTATCTCAGCTTTTACTACTTGCAACTTAGAAATGTAACAAATATATTAATTTAATTAATATATTATATATATTGCATATATTATTTAAATTAATATATTAATTTAAAAGATATAAAAAATATAAAAAGATTTTCAAAATAAAAATTGCAAAAATTGATCAGTATTTAAAAATTTGTTATGATCTTTGAAGATAATAATTTTTTTCTTATTGGATACAATATAAAAATTATAAATTACGACGAAATATGGGAATTCGATAACTTTATGGAAAAATTAAATTAATATTGCCGCCACGTCAGCGTCAGGACGGCCATCTCGCGGAAGTGCTACTGGAGTAACACGACGCGATATTTTCCTTCTAGTTACAGTGTATGCTTTTCATTGGGTTCCTCAATACGCACTTGCTGTAACTTTAGAATTTTTATATCCAGAACAATGCAACGAGCTATTCTAACAATTTCTCGAAATATGGCTTCGCTGAGGTATAAACGAAAGTTTTTCATGAAGATATTTAATACAATTAATATAAATTTCTTGTTTTACATAGTTTGATTCGACCCGGCTTTTGCACGATATTTGCACAGAACACAAAAGTAACAATCGTGGCATTTTATTTTTTCTTTATATCTCTGTTTACAATATGTGAAATGAAATACTGTTCTAGATGATTCAGATTAATATTGTGTTAAAGAATTGTGACAATTTCGTAGAATGTTAATAAATTTCACGTGCATGTACTTATGTAATAGTTCTAAAATTGAGAGTTATGGAACATTAAATATAGTATTTTTGTTTAATTGTTTTCTATTTAACTTTAACAGATTTAAGCTTAAAATGTACTAAATTTTCTATTAATATTCTATATATAGGTATTTATTGCATAGATGCTATAAATAAATATTGTGTATTTTTAACTATTGCTGCTGCGTCATAGTTTTCTTTTGGCAGAGTTAATCATTGAAAGAAACTAATTAAAGTACATTTGTTTGATCATTGTAGCCAAGTAAGAATGGTTGGTGAACGTGGATCTGGAGCTGGTAAAGGAGGTGGTGGTGGTGGATCTATTCGAGATGCTGGTGGATCCTTTGGAAAAATGGAAGCGGCTCATGAAGATCAGTATTTCTATAATCTGGTTAGTAATCTGTTTTTTTTTAGATTTTTATGATCTTAACCCCATTGTATTCCTAACCTAACTTCTAAATTATGTGACTAAATGTGGCATGTTATCAATTGTAGAGATTTAATCTGAAATGTTATATTTTGATCGTAGCAAAAAGAACAACTTCAAAAGCTTAAAGAGGATCTCCATGATGAGATTTCCTTTCACGAAGAACAAATCAAGCGTCACCAAGAAGCTATAAACCGTAACAAAAAAAGAATCACAGATATGACTCAGGAATAAAAAGATACACTTAACGATATATTTCTATTTTTTAAGCGTGATGTTATTCCTCCTAATGCTGTAACTGTTATATTACTATTAATAGTAATTATAGTAGTCATTTATGTATGTTCATACCTTTTTTTCAAGCTACAAAATATTATATACAAATATGATATAAAATTATATAAATAGAATAAAAAAAATGACAAATTATTTAATTTTTTGTACTTGTACAATACTAGAACTCATTTATACATCTTAAATGAACTAGTATCAATACAAATCGATTATTTCGATTATTTTGTGATAGCGTTTTTATTCAAATGTTTCACTGTCCATGACAGAAAGTTGCAAAATTTCTGTTCCGTTCAATTTCATGAGCGATTTTTTTTTTTCGTAAAATTCATGATATTAATAAATATCGAAAACAATGTTTCGGTGCATCGTACGAAGGTTGTCTGCTGAAGCAAATGGGTAAGTACAATTAGTTAATAGATTTCTCGTGCAACTACAACTATTTTGATCTTTTCTCGGTTATGTTAATTTTCTAAAATAATGTTACAATTTGCTTTTTGCAACAGTTCTAGGTATTTCACAAGATGGTACAGTGATTCCAATAAAAATAGGACTTCAAACGATGATATTGCATTTGAAGCTGAATATTATTACAAACAGGTAATATTTTCAATAACTTATACAGTTATAGAAACGAAAAATAACTATTGTTTATTTTTCAGGATAAAGAATTATTAGAAATGTTAAAGCAAAAAATGCAGGAAGAAGTGAAGTGCTTGCAAGATGAAGTTACAACGTTGCGTAATAAAATTGAAGAATATAATCGTACTATTAACGAAAATTTACGATTTCTGAAAGGTCTGGAGAAAGATTTAACAGCTAGTGATAAAAAATAGACAAAGCAGTTCATTATAATCTTTGTTATTAAGTAAAATTATGAAACATGTTACAATTGCGAAAAGGTTAATGTAACAAAAATTTTTATAATTTATAATTAAACTTTTATGATTAAACAATCTTCCGACGATAAATGCAGTAGTTATTCTTCCAATTTATATTTTAGAAATAGCATTTACATAAAATTAATATTTAAAAATGAAACTCACCATAATAGTATCCCCATTGCACTATTTTCCCGCCCATTATTCTTTCCGCATCGTTATCAATTTTTAAAATTCTTTGTTTTAACTTTGTTAAACAGAAAAGATAACAAAATATAATTATTTAGTTATATTGCACACTATTAATAACACCTCACTTTGATAGTCTATTTGTAAAAATAATGTTTATCAATTTCATTTTTAAATTACATTTTAAAACTTCCATTTTGAACAACTGTCATTTGCACCAACACTTATACACTTATATGATGTGTATAAGTGTATATGTAATAATACTTATTATTAATTTATATAAGAAATCATATAAATAATAATCAATAATTTATATCGCGTTGTATTAAATTATTATTTTATATATAATTATATTTACATTAACAAAACTATTTACAAGAGAATCGTTTAATAAATTCAAATTGTTCGCGCAGTATCCGAATCCTACTCAAGAATAGTGCCTATAGTGGCCACCGGGTGACGCTGACTTTCATTCAAGATGGTGGTGGCTCCGCGATGTAAGTGACCGATCGACGCGCCCTCAGTGTCTCGCGGTTCATCGATCAGTGTGGTGTGTGTCGCGTTGTTGCTCCGGTGGATTTTTTTGTGGTTTGTTCCTGCTTGGGACGTACGCGTATTTTTTTCGTTTGGTTTTCTTGAGTCGACGCGGTGATCACTCAAGGGGCTCTTGAACGGGCCCAGCGGCAAAAACAGAGGAAAGATGCAACCGAGGATATACTGGATTCTGATCAGTACGGCCGTCATTCTCGCGGGATGCAACGCCGCTACAGAGGTGAGTACGATTGCTTTCATAGCCTTCTTTCTCTCTTCTGTCACTCCTTTGACGATCGTTCGATCGCCTTTTTCGTCGTGTCGCGTTGTCGCTTGGCAAGTTTCACCTTGAAACGGTATCTCGTCCACGAATTCGTCGAACGCGCGTTTTAAGGAGTTTTCGAACACGCTGCGTGTTTCTCTTGTTTCGTCAGGCGTTTCTTCGAAATGCCTTCGGTTATAAAATTTCCATGCTGAAGCATCGTATACATCGTGTATCGATGCGTCGCATTCTCGCACGTATCCTTAGCTTCATGCACGTCCGAATCCTAAACAGCGGCCGCACGACGCGGTCGTTGTTTACGCTTCATTGCCAATTGCACGAATTTGTTTACTCGATATATCGTGGCGTGTTTGGAGCAGACAGGACACCTTCGTTCCGTTCTCGATACGATCGTCTTTTTCGAATTGATTCTCAGAAGACGCGGTACCTTACGAGGCATTTTTGCCTCGCGTAATTGCATAATATGGTAAATCACGGTAAATTACACGCCCCTACGTGGTGCGTGCCGCGAATCTATTATTTCGAAACTCTTACTCTATCACGGGAGCGAAGTATCTCGCTCCGATATCCGATGTTACGACAACATCGGAATTCTTATACAACCGTCGTACACCTGGCCGAACATTATGCGATGCTTCTTTTTTCTCGCGCCATACAACATCGTACCATCGCTGGACCGTTGTTTATGTTCGCTCGCTCGCTCGGTGGTCGGGATATCGGAGCACGCGGCTCAAAAACGTGAGACGCAGAATATTCTGTCCGGCGACGTTGACCAGTAATTCGAGACGTTGCCACCGCCAGACCCACGCGCATTTTTTGCCCGCTACTCGCGGAGTCTCTCAACTACAATTCGCGTGACCGTAGCGGCGGTGGCGACGGAAATAAACTGCCCTTCGATGAAGTATTTATCGACTGTTGAAAAGTGTCAAAAAGCATACGACTGACCTGCGTATGCACTTACCATTCGATCGATATTTATTATCGACCAAGTATCGTACTTTATATTTTCTTTCATTTTCTTTACATTTTCTTTCTTTCGTTTCTTTTTCTTTTAATGAATGGTAATTGCGAATGGCTCGAATGTCGAAATAAATGTAGGATCGGTGGAAAAATTGATGGCGGAAAATGCGTTAATTTATAAGTGCAGTCGATATTTATTATCGACCAAGTATCGTACTTTATATCTCCTTTCGTTTTCTTTACATTTTCTTTCTTTCGTTTCTTTTTCTTTTAATGAATGGTAATTGCGAATGGCTCGAGTTTTAGAATGAATGTAGCATCGATGGAAAAATTGATGGCGAAAAGTGCGTCGATTTATGACGGAAAAGGTTCGCGGAAATTAATCGAATTCGTTCTACTTAATTATCGTGTGTAAACAATAAAACCTCGGTTCTCGGTCATCATCGGAACGAAAGTTTTCAAGCTTTTTGCCTTCTAGCTCGTTCGGACCGCACGTATACACACGCGTATAATTCGCTGGAATTAATATCGGCCTTTATTTACGCAGCGTTACGTGTATTATTACTTAAAGGTATTACCGTGTTGACGGCAAACAGTGCGTTACCGACTGAAATCTCGGGGGTCCGGTAAATCCCCTGATATATTCGATTCGCGTGCATGGTCTATGGCTTTTTGAAGCGGAATTTTCAGAGCAAAGTGCTTCGAATTATTTTCATGGTATTAAACATAATTCATGCGATATCCGAGAGAGGAAAGTTTGGTATTATACGATACGCAGTTAGGTTAATCCGAACGGTTCTTGCGAACCGCCTTAAGCCTGTAAAAGCGAACGTTTACTCGATACAAGCGTGGGTTTTATATTTGCTCCGTGTTTGTTAATTCACCGAGCATTGTTTTATAACTTTCATGCGTATTCTGCGTACGTAGGCGGCCATTATCGTACAAGATAACTTTTTCATGAAAATAGCCCACTGCGTATATCGAAGTGCAGGTCGTTGAGCTTAAAGGTTGCGACCTTTTTCGTTTTACAATATTTCATATCAAATTCTCAACTTTCTACAGTTCTATTTTTTCAATTCAAAAAATATAAATAAATTTCTGCAATTTATAATACCAAATAAAATTAGTGGTATTATAAAATACGATATAAAATTTTTATTCTTTCTTTCCTAATATTTTCAATCCGCTTGATGCTTAAAATATTTATAGTAACAACAAAATTATGCGAATATCGTTGTTTTAATGTCCAATGAAAATGGTCCTTAAAATTTTCGTTTTCAAATTTTAATGGAAATGGCCTTTGAAATTTTCATTTTTTAGTTGTACAAAAATAGGTAAAGTGTATATATCAGAAGTATTCTTACGTCTCGGGTCTTTTATATCAACTGCAAGCCCGTTTCACGTGGAAGAGAAACAGAAATCGAACCGGAAGGTTGGAAACGGTCGCGGAAGAACGATGCCTCTGCAGTTCCGTTGGTTCGCCATTTCGCAAGGCCGTAACCTGTAGCACTTGTACGCTCGCTGTTCGACAAGATCCACTCGAACTTGGTCCACAACGTAATCCCATCGATGGCCCGTGTTGCTACATCGAGAACCAACGAATCAGATTTTCACGAGCCACCGTTATTTCATGGCAAACTTTGCACTGTCCGGTTCGTCTCCTTCTCTCTTTACTCTCTCGCACAAGTTTCGCAATAGCCACATATTGGTCGTTTGTAGTCTTTTCCGTGATCCTTATCTGTGATCCTGGTTACCTATCTTTGGGACAATCGAGGGATTGTGTTTTGGGTTAGGTTAGGTTCTTTGAAATTTGTACTTCCGAGTGATTTATGGTGGACGTGTATTTCGTCAATTGGGATGAAATTATCGTCGTGGTCGTGATCGTCGTGGTGAAATTATGAGAATGTAGAATGAGGTATGAGATGAGTTCAGTGTGTAGAAATTGAGGTTAGAAATGGTTGCTTTATGGGGAACTCGATTTTTATTTTTGGGGATGGTCAGTATTCGTGTATGTATTCTTTTGTAGTGTAAATGTGATTATGAACGATAGTAATGTTTGTAGGATGGGAATTGTTTAGAGGTGGAGTGTTTTCTAGACAATGGGTTGTGTTTGTCAGGCCCAATGGGTCTGTTTGGACGGTAAATTTGTTCGCTTATCGCGATATCTCTTTGCCCAAACAGACCTCGTATTGATAACGCGTTAACGTAGGTAATTCGAAGTTCCAAGTTACTTTTGTATTCATCAACCACTGATATTCTTTTCTCAGGGACGTTTTACTCCGATACCTAAAGGCTCGTAAATTTCGCCAGGTATTTCACAAGACAAACACGTAACGTCAATTGAACGCAACACTTTAATAATTCATTGACCACCTCAGATGATAGTAATAGTATAGATACATAGCACACATCCAGTTTGCGCTACATGTATTCGACTGTACCATCAATCTCCACGGGAACAACCTACCAGAAGTTCCTTCCTGCACTCAGAATTGTTACAAATTTAGCAGTGTGCGCAAACTATAACATTGATTCATGAATTTTGCATCGATTGCATTCAGTGATGATTAAATACCTTCGTTTCGAACCTCAAACCTCTTTGAATCTAACATAAATCGTTCCAAAACTAATTCAAATGACAAATTTTGTGTCTTGTATAAGATATGACATTTTGCTATACGAATCTTCTAGCAGCTCAACCCATAGGTGACTAGAATCCTTGTTTTCACACCTCAAACTTTGCTAAAATCTAACCCAAACCACCCCAAACGTAATTCAAACATCAAATTTTATGTTGCGTACAAAATATAACATCTTGCTGCATGAATTCTCGAACAACTATGTTTGAAGTCAACTAAAACCTTGGTTTTCAAACCTCAAATCTTGCTAAGCCTAACCCAAACTCTCTCAAAGTATCACAAACCTACCCAAACTCAATTCAAACTTCGAAATTTGTGTCATGTACAAGATATACTATCTTATTCCTCGAAAGTTGCATCAGGTCAACTCAAAAGTGACTAGAATCCTCGTTTTCACGTCTCAAACCTTCCTAAGCTTGACCCAAAGTCTTCCAAATCATCTCAAACCTATCCAAATCTAACTAAAACCTCAAATAATAGGTGTTATGTATATGATATAATATCTTATTCCATGAATGTTCCATCAACTGAACCCAAAGCTGATTGGAACTCTCGTTTTCACATCTTAACCTTCCCAAACCTAACTCAAACCGTCTCAAACTATCTCAAACTAATACTTACCCTACTTCTTCTCATTGACAAACCACCAATCACCCAATCTTCCACCTGAAAAACCTTCAATCCATCGCGATCGCTCCACTCTCGCCAATCGGCCTGTTCAAACATCAGCAAACGCCCGGCATCAGGTCGTTGATCGATGATCGAGCGTCTAATGTAATTAGGGAACATTGTGCGGGCGGGACGTGACGGCAAGAAGCCCTAAGAGCCCTCGCGTCGGCCATTTTCCATTGTCCTTGCCAGGTATTGTCCTGCCGCGTCGGTATTCCAGGCGCGGAGATCGGCTGACGCGGAACAGTCCCTAAGAATCGGCTGAAAGCCTGCCTGGGGGACACAATGACCCGGTTCCTCCGTTTCTGGGCGATCCGCGAAATTCGTGACTCATGTCTGCCGGGGAACAGCCGAGGGTCAGGCCTCTGGCTGTTCTTAGGGGAACAGAGCTCGTTAGGGGTCTGCGAAAGCCACATGGCGGCGTTTGCACGTCGCCATACCTACCCTAACTTGCGTTCCCTGCATGATATCCTAGCGACTGTTAGGGATCAGCCTGATGAACCGTGTATTCACGCCTGGTCGTGCGTCTGGGGTAGTTGGGATGTTTTCTTCTCGGTGTTCCTCCTTTGTTCTCCTATATTACACGGTGTATTCGAGTGGCCAGGAAGGGGGAATCAATTCGTTGGAATTAATCGTTTCTACGAACGATATCTCTGCTGATGGCGACGCTATGTTGTGTATTCGATGGTCAAGATGAGATATCTCGCGTGTCATCCCGTTTGGCTAGGATATTTCTTTGCAGAGAGGGTTTAGGGATGTGGGGTGCGGTTGGTCGACCTTCTTTCCGAGTACTCTTTATTATGTTCGTTTAGTACTTCACGTTAGGAGGAGATTAACACATTTTCTACGTCACGAGGCCGTAAACTTGGCGAACCTGGAGACCAATTAGTGTCCCGAGAGGACACGCTTAAGATATATCATAAATTGCAGACTATAACTGCGAGCTTAAATATTATAAAAATATCCTCAAGAGATCTCAACCCCGTGTAAAGTTAGGGAAATTTTGTGACCCTGGAAATAAACCCTGTATTACACATCTTAAACTTCTGAGCATCGAGTCTTCTCATTGGGATTTCATTAAATTGCATCTTTTGTTTCACGAGTATATTTCACAATGCAATTTGTGAACTAAAATTTTCTGAAGCTATAATTCACAGTTCTTCCTCTCAACCATAGTTACAGTTATATAATTTCCCAAGATATGGGACTTAAAATGTATCAGAAATTACAGGCCCGAGGATTCTATAGCAGGTCAAGTAAATATTATGCAACTGTTCGTGATATTAATTGACTATTCGTTCAACATTTTTGGAAATCAGTTGTCAGAAGAATACAGCCAGGAAAAAATGATAAAATTCTCAGGTGGTGGAGGTAATTTCGAGAAATGTCGGCGTCTGGAAGCATGGAGGAAACGCGAATGAAACCAGAAGAAATGGCACTCGATGGCCGTCATAAATCGCTTAAAGGGCGACCAGCATCGAACCTAGTTTTCCAATTGCGACCCACCCTTAATTTAACCGGCGTAAGAGGAACGTTTTAAAGGCCTGCGGTGTTGGACCCGGTTGAAATATCACCGGCAATAATCCCGCTGTCTTCGCGCGTTGGAAACGCGACCTGCGTGTCGGCCATTAAGAGGCGCGGAGAAGGGACAGCTTATAAATATTCGTATCGTATCGCCGCGTGCCCGTTGCGTAACCGCGTTGGATGGAAAAAGAAATCTCGACTCGGTTGCTCTGGTTGCTGCAATCCTGAGATCGAGCCACCGTCTCGTTTTCGTTTAGGTATTAAGTTCTGTGCTACAGAGTTACGTCTATCACGTAGTTTGCCTGCAACTGCTATCTCTGGGTCCGTGTTGAGTCATCGTGTCGTGTCGTTTGGATGACGATTCCTTTTTTCATTTATCATTTACTTTGCTTCTCACGAGATGTTTATTTCTGAGTTGTTAGTTGAATGGAATTTTTTTTTTTTTTTGAGGAATGGAAGATTTTTTTTAGAGATATCTGAGTTTTATGTAATTTATTTTCTTGCGTGTTGTTTAGGAGAAATTTTTATTTATGGGTTATTAGTTGAATGAAAATTATTTTTTGGGGGGTGGGAGATTTTTGAGAGATATTTGAGTTTCGTGTAATTTATTTTCTTTTATTTTTGTGTCGTACAGTGTGATGTTTAGGAGAGATTGTTATTTATGAGTTAATAATTGATTGAGAATTATTTTTTGGGGGAAGGGGGAGATTTTTGAGAGATATTTGAGCTTGATGTAATTTTCTTTTATTTTTATTTTTATATTGGGAACTTTTTGGTTTTATCATTGCTCTATCCATTCATCATTTTAGAATTGCTATAGAAATTGTATGACCAGTGAATAGGTTAATTCTATGTCTCTAGTACTCTGTGGATGGCTATACACAGTACTGTATTGTCAATTGTTAATATCCCTAGCGATATCCCTATCCATTGATCAGTAGGATATTTTAGGTTTTTGGTGTTTTTATATTTGAGCCGTTCACTATACAAATGGATTAACTCCACTTTTAGAAAAATCTTAAATTTAACTGTCAAAGCATTTGGTATAGTCATAACTACATTATTTCATTGCATTTCTCCACTTTTTGTTTTATGGAGTTAATCAATTTGTGCAGTGAACGACTCATTTTTATATGTAGGAGAGAAAGATTGTCTTATTATTGGAATAAAATAACAGAAATATTTTAATATTACAGAATACTTTAAGTTTTGGAGTTTAATTCGGAATTTGAATTAATTACCTTTTTGGGGGGTTTTTGTATTATGGCTATTAGATTATTTAATCGAGTATGTTAATAATGGTTGTTACATTTTGGTCCAATAATCGCTTACTTGATAAATTGCAACATATTGTTCGATTTAATTGCTACCTCCAGTTTAATTTTTCTCGTGGAAATTGCTGTAACGTTGAAGATTCTCGTAATTGGTAATTTTAGAAGCTCGATGATCGAAATGTAACGATATAGAACGAATATGAACGCGAATAATCAGTAATATAATAACGGACATGTAATAATTGAATCGAAAACTGCAGTTTAATTTTGTAGCATCGATCCTCCGCCTGGAATATGGAAAAATATACTACTACATCGGAGTCTCATAAATTCAGCGTAACGAATCATTGTATTACATCATCAGTTAATGAAATATTCATTTTACCTTTGTTACCATTCCTCCTTATTTCTTTATTTCGAATATTATCGAAAGATTTCGTTGTAAACCTTTCAACGCGATATTTATATTCATTTTTACGCGTTATTTATGTGTTTCGTGCAAATAGAATAATTAAGAGAGTTATTTATTCTCTACCAATCATAATCATCCATTTAACATGATATTTATATTTATTAACTTGTATTACCATTGTTATTGTACAGCATGGTCACTGAAAAATTGAGGACTATGAGAAAGTCATAACTCGTTCA
Organism: Eufriesea mexicana; assembly: GCF_001483705.2. Taxonomy (NCBI): domain Eukaryota; kingdom Metazoa; phylum Arthropoda; class Insecta; order Hymenoptera; family Apidae; genus Eufriesea; species Eufriesea mexicana. Next base: position 976,253 of record NW_016908821.1, on the reverse strand, counting down.
TTTTAAATTACAGGAAAATTATGGTCATTCGAGAAATCTCGTTTTTCATTTATAATACTGAAAGAAATTTATTAAATATATTCCCAAATAAAATAAAAAATTAAAAAGACACGTGTTTGCAAAAGTCGTTTTTGTTTTATACTAGTCGGTCTTTCAGTGACCACCCTGTATATGCTATTATTGAATAATTCCCAAATAAAATAAAAATTTAAAGAAACACGTGTTTGCAAAAGTCGTTTTTGTTTTATATTAGTCAGTCTTTCAGTGACCACCCTGTATATGCTATTATTGAATAATTCCCAAATAAAATAAAAAATTAAAGAGACACGTGTTTGCAAAAGTCGTTTTTGTTTTATATTAATCAGTCTTTCAGTGACCACCCTGTATATACTATTCCTCTGTTTGTTAATTTATTTTGTATAATTTTACCTGTGAAAATCAGATCGACTTATCGTTGTCCCAATTTTCTATTTCCTCTAACACATTTTCGCTCCCGTCCGGGATGCTAATGCTGTTCAAACAATTTTCATATTCCATCTCTTTGTTTACCTTGCTTTGTTGCATGGAAATTGTGTATCGAAGTTATTCTGCCCGATAATTCTTCTCTATGACGCTCGAGTATCGAGCTGTCCAGTCATTTGCCAATTTATTCTTCCCTTTTTCACCTATTTCCATTCTGCTCTTCGATTCCATGGCCCGACACGAATTTTTGATTAAAATTGTTAATTTCTTTTTGTTAGTTTCCTCTTTATTGCCTTGGATCATTGTTTGGTATGTCGAATTATACAATATTACATTTTCTTTTTTTTTTCTTTTTTTTCTTTCGATTTAACCCCGTGAACTTGATATTTCCACCATTTTGGGACACCTGTATAATTTAACTCGACGTTTCCAGATTGGTTTCCGAATCGACACGTTTCGTGAATTAGGTATAAAATTTAACGAAGATAGGGTCTGTCGAAGATTAATTTCAATTTTTATTTTAATTTCAAAACGCAGGGTTGGATCATTTGGTACAGATTATGTATGATTTTTAAATTATGTTTCAAACCTAGGGGTTGACCCTTGGTTATTTATTAAATAGGGTTCGCAACCCCGATAATAACGAGTCCTCTGTTTTTGTCTTTTACCCCCGTGTGCTAGGGGTAGTTTTACTTATTGTGCTCGGTAAATTAAGACCCACGATGAATCATGGGCGCTTTGCGTTTTAAATACTTTTGGGAATAGAAGGTTTGAGCTGCGAAAAATATTATTCGGTGCGAATACTTTTTTCCTGCATATATAAATATCAAAGTGAAAATATTACGCAGTTATTATCGTGCAATATTGCATGCCATTTTCTGCAAATATTATTATGTATTATTGCACAATTTTTGCTGCATGCATAAATATTTAAATAAAAATATTGTTATGCGTTATTGCATACCATTTGGGGAAAATATTATTATGCATTATTGCACATTTTCTGGTGCATGTAGAAATATTAAAAGAAAATTATGCAATGGAGTTATTATCGTACAATATTGCATGCCATTTATTCCAAACATTATTATGTATCATTGCACATTTTTTGGCGCAGATATAAGTATTACAGTAAAAATACTATTATATGTTATTATACACCATTTAGGGAAAATATTATTAAATATTATTGCACATTTTTTGGTGCAAATATAAATATTACAGTAAAAATACTATTATATGTTATTATACATCATTTAGGTCAAATATTATTAAATATTATTGCACATATTTTGGTGCGAATATAAATATTACAGTAAAAATATTATTATACATTATTGCACACCATTTAGGGCGAATATATACTATAACAGTGTAGAAATACAATATCGAAATAAAAATATTATTGCACACCCTCGAGTTCTATTTATAAATATAAAATATTACTGTATAAACCACAGATTAAAATAAAAATTCCGCCTGTTACAATATTCAGCAGACAGTAGGGATAATAACATGCATGAAACAATATTTCGTTTTGCCCCACCCTTTCACTATACCTCAGTTTCCCCTAGGGAATTCCCCTAGGGTTTCCCCACTATATATATATATATAGTGGGGAAGAAATCATAATCCAAGAGGTTAATTATCCTTCGCGTAATACTTAAGATAAATAACAATTTTTTAACCCTCCCAGATATTTATCTCGAATATCAGATAATACCTTTCGGTTCGTTTCGAGCAATTTCATCGAACGCTTGTTTATAGTCTATTCTTCGGTACAGCACCGTTTAATTGCCTCGTTTAATGCATTACCATTGGTTAAATTAGACGCGTTATTAGCTTCCAGCTAGAAGATAATCAAGCTCGAAGGGCCTTTAGATTAATCGGAAACCCAGCGGGAATAATAATTAACTTTAACGATAAGGATCATGCCGTTGATTATTTGCACTTGTGTAATTAAATTTAATTGATCTGTTCCAGGTTCTCTTGAATATTTCTCAGAACCTAATCGTATTAGCGTGATTTAATAACACGTACTCGATCGTTTTTCAGAAAATTAATTTTCTTTCATTTTTCTTCTTGTCTTTCAAGCAGAGAATATACTGCTATATCATTTTATTTTTATTTTTATTCGTGTATATTTATTTCCAAATATTTTTGTCCAATATATTAATTATTATGGATTATTTGTCGTTGATTTTGATGGGAAATTTTCAGTTTATCAGTGAACTGCATATGGTCTTAATTCATAAAGGGACATTAGCGTTCTCTTCTAGCTTCATTAACTATAGTCTGCTTCTGCTGCAAGATAATCCATTGTTGTCAAGCTTTTAGCTTGCATGAATCAGCCTGCAAATCAAAGACACGTTACTCATAGACATTATCGTTCCAAATACCCTTAAGCCATCTGTAAGCCACGGTTATATTTACTGTTGTACATAGTCTATGTACTGCTGTGTATACTGTTTATCGTTCATCTTCAGATTCTCCGAAGAAACGATTTAATACTCATTTCGATACCTTATATCGGTATCGATGGGTACCTTGATCTGATTCGGTATAGTAATCATTTTAATAGTAGAGTAGCAGCATCGTGTTAGAGAAATCTTGTGAAAATTTTAAAAATTCTGGGCACTTTGGTACTTTGAAATAAGTTTGAAATATGGTCTTCCATTATTTCTAAAAGTTACTATAATTATACGAGTTTTTCATGTTTTAGTACTCGTTTCGATAATTTTAGTTATATAGGGGTGGATATTATTCGTGATATTTTGTAGAATTTAAATTTTAAGCAATTTAAATGGCTAGGTGTAGTGTGCAAATAAATAAATGGATTTTATTTTATATATTATTCGTCATTTTTGAATTATCAGTATTAAAATTAAGAGATTTGTGTTTTTATATGCATTGAGAACGTTCATTTCTCTAATTCACATAATTCATCGTTCGATCCCTATGATTATTGTTTAATCAAAAGTTCCCCAGAATTCCCTATATCATATCCACTCTCTTCCACCATTCAAATTTTATTCCATAGTCATATCAATAATTACAGAGTCATATTAATCAGCACCATGTTTAAAAAATTGCAGACCTTATATGGTAATAAAAAATTTCCTAGAATTCCCTATATCTTCTTCACTCTCTTCCATCATTCAAATATTATTCCACAGTCATATCAATAATTCCAGAGCCATATTAATTAGCACCATGTTTAAGAAATTGTGGAATTGGAATGGGAATAAAAAATTCCCTAGAATCCCTCAAAATTTCCCTGCTCTGCTCCGTTTACCCATTACGCTCGCCAAGCCACTCGCGTCGACAACTTCGATTTCGTATTAATGGATACGAGAGGCAGCCGTGAATCGCTGTCGTTTGTTTACGATGCCGGTCGATGCTCGAGCGTGGTTTATTTCGGTCGGTGGGCATAGTATAAGGCGACAAACGGGGGACGTCGCCTCGGAATTTAGAATGGAATACATTAGAAGCGCGACGTAGTAGACCCCCACCATTGATGCCCAATGTCATTCAAAATTCCGTATAGCCGACGTGTTTACGGGTAGAATAACGCCGGTCTCGTTCCACGAACGATTTACATTCTAATTTCCGAGCGAGAGTGGCACAGCCACCCCGTGCCTTCGATTCGAGTGCCTGCCCTGCCTCCCTTTTGTCAATTGCCTTGCTTGGCTAGGGGAATCGCGACGGGAAACGTCCTGCATCGAGTGTTTCTTCGAGTGTCATGGGAATTCTAGGGAGGAAGGTAGTACGTATTTATGACTTTTGTCGAATTTTCTCATTTATTTAAAAAATTACCTTTGTTATTATTATCATTTCACTTTTTATTCCTGATTTAACTTTTTTATTTTCCTTTCATGGAAAAAAGTGTTATTGTTAATATTATTATAGGTTTAATACATCATTGAATTTTCTTCTTTATTATTATCTAAAAATTTGGTATTATTACTGTTATTGTTATTTTGATTTTTATTCATTGTTGAATTCCCTTTTAGTTTCTTTTTTTACTAAAATAGAGAATGTATTATGAACATTATTATTTTTATTGTCTTAATTCATTATTAAACATTTTTCCTTTTTATGGAAAAAAGTTTGTATTATTATTATTATTGTTGTTATTATTATCACTACTATCCTTGTTGGTCCTCAGAATTTCTTTAATTTATGCTTCCATTGTAGAAATCTTTTTACTATTAATGTAGTGCTTAGTATGACTGTTTCTTGCATGTGTGAGTGTCTATATGTTGTTAAATTATTATTATTATTATTATTACTGTTGTTGTTGTTGTTGTCGTTATAATTGTTGTAGTTGTTTTGATTTTAATTTGTTGCTGAATTTTCTTTTTCTTTCTATTTTTCTGTTTCATTTGAAAGATTTGTATTATTGTTATTGTCGTTGTTATTTCCGTTCTAATTTGTACGGTCGGAATTTCAAGGATTATTAACAATAAGCAGATATTTATTTATAAAATCGTAAAATGGGGTAAAATACAGGAAATTTTATAGAAATGTAACTCAAGTGGCATAAATTTGCCGAAAATGCGGGCAACGCCCGATTTCCACGATCAATCGACATGATTCGCGTGACCTTGCGGACCGAATAACGATGGCGTGCTATAGTATGACTCGTTTAGTGTCGAAATGGCACCGATTCACCGCGACGAATATTAAACGGCGGACGTTAATGGCCTTTTACGACGACTCGTTTGAGCAAGCTTAGGTCAGGTTGGGGCAACGTACTTTCCTGCTGGATAGTACATGTGGATAGACACCGAGGTACACTATGGCGAAATGCATGTAACGCCATAACCGAGTTCTATTCCTTTATCCGTGAACCAGCTTGAAAATATTTTCTAAAATTTCGCGAAATTCTTCGAAAAAAGGAACTCGTAAAAACGTGATTCCGCCTCACAATGTAAAAATCGATATTTATAAAATTTTATTTAAATATCGACAGAAAGGACACCATAGAAAATTTATCTCGGATCGAAAATATAGTAAGAAGTTCGAAATTCCTTGATCGCGAAAGAATTGCAAGAAAAATTTTTCGCGACGAATATTTCGATCGAGAAATAATTACCAACAGTCGATAAAATCGGATAGAATTAGAAAAATACACAAATTTGATATATGTGTAAGAATAAAATGTAGGGTAGCGATTATATAGCGACATACGAGTGGTTAAAGGCGAATTTTTAATTAAACGAACGAATTTTTTCAAGTTTTTAAACGTCTAATAACGTTTATTAGTTATAAAAATGTGAATAAAACGTCGGTTAACGGTCGTAAGAGGACGAGGTTAGGTTAGGTTTGTTGAGTCGTCGAGGAATCGGTGGAAAAGTGAATCGGTTTCCTTTGAAAGGAAGCATAAGACGAGCGTGACGAGAAATTCCTGTCGGCACGGTTTCGTCGAACGCGACCGGTTGATTTAAGATTCCTTCTGCGCGCGCAGCGCGGCCATATAAGGCGCGTTCTTAAACGGCGAACAACAGTCGCCCAATCGGCGTCCCACGAGTCACGTGCTCCATCCAACGCGGAGGATTTAATTATCGAGAAATTCCTATCCTATCATTAGCCACGCGATAAACTCGAATTGCAAGTAGAAGAATGCGAAACCGCTACGAATTAATTACCGAGCATTCAAAAATAACGAAACTCGCAACCAACGGAAAAATTAAATTGAAAAACATCCGTGAAAGTATTTTCATTTTAATGAAAAATTAATTTGTGAGACGTTTCGTTGTGTCACGGGATATTTTACAGCCTCGACAACAAATTTAGTTTTTACCTTTTGCTCGAAATAATTCCGGATTAATTTTGCGACCTCTTTATTTTTTCACGTTGACCGAGAGAGAGGAGGAGAGAGAATTAAATCCTCGAATTTTTAGTCTCCCACCAAAAAATGTTCAATTTTTTATTTCTTTAATTACTGAATAATTCGCTCATGACGAAGCGAGGTAAAAAAATATTATTTTCTATGGCAGAATAAAAATACAAGGTTTTATTTAAGAAAATAAGATTGACCTTCAAATAACCTTGTAAAGCACAATAATTGTCCATTTTCAATATTATATTATTGCAAACCCTACAAATGAGCATTTAAAATATCTTTTTCGAAAGAATTCCACGTCCCCAAATATCTCGTTGATCAATTCAAAATGGACACCCTGTGTATACCAAACATCCTTTCCTCTTTATTTTACATCATTCGGTTATTTGTTATCTCGTGGTAAATATACCGAAACCTGCGCGAAATTGCGACGTTTTTGAATCGGAATTTAAATCTTACGACACAGAACGTTCAGCTGTAAATATTGCAAAAGCGGAAAAGAAGAAAATAGGCACCCCATATATGCGGGATAAATTTCCCGTCGCGAGCTATCCGATGCACGGTCGCAGAGAGCTGAACGAAACTAATCGCGGGATACGTTACATTTTTAAAAGCAAATCGGAAAAAAAAATGTCCCTTTTATGCAGAGCGATATTTAGTTGTAAATATCGAAAAATATGCGGCAGAGGGCTCTTGTCCAAAGCGAAATATCCACTGCACGGATACACAGAGATTAACGCGTGCAACGCTGATCGGATTTTCATTGGAAATAATTTTCATACAAAACTGTTTCTTCATCGCGAAGCTTCATACACGGATTTTGATCACAGTTATTTTACAAAATTTCGGACTTTTCATCCTGAATTAGATAAATCCACCACGCGAACGAGTTAGAAATAAGCGAATTTTATACAACAAACGATGTAAATTGGAAAATTTTTTAAATAAATTTAACACTGGAATTACCATCTATAGTGAGTACCTACATGTATAATTAACATTATACTACCATGGCCTAAATTTTCGGTAGAGTGCGCAATAATATCTAAGACCTTTTTAACGAGTAATGCACCAAGTACAGTCCACCGCATAAGTATTCGTCCTCGGCGTATGTATAGGGAAAAGAACGAAAAGGTGCACGTAAAATTAAAATAAAAGATATAGAAATTAATCTTTATTAGAAGCTTCTTTTGTATTAACCCTTTGCACTCGAGAGGCGCCTTTCAGTCGCCATTTGATAAAATTTCAAAGCTCGATATTAATTAATATATCAAATTTAAAATAATGTATCAGTTTACGAGGTATCGAAATGAAATAATTCCACGTGTTAATTATTACACGATTTCTTATTTACTGCTCAAAAAATTGTGAGTATTGATTTTATGAGAGTGTAAATGTCGGTTTTATATGTGTGAATGGTATTGTGGTAGAATAAATGAAAGTCATTTGGGACGATATAGAAGATAGAGAAGAATTTTCTAGAGATTTTCCAGAATTTTGTAGAATTTTTGTTTAAAATATTATATTTTGCGAATCGATGTCAATATTTAAATATTATTGTATAAATATATTAATTTAACTGTTAAAAAACGTGCAAGAAATTGGTCTCCATTTTTATCCACAAAAATATCATCAGCCTTATGGCAGAAAATTTTTCAACTCGTACTCTTCTTTAACCAAAAAATCTTAAAGAGTGCAAAGGATTAATGAAGATATATTTCTATATTTTTTATTTTAATTTTACTTCTACTTTTCCCTTCTTTTCCCTGTAGATTCGTCGACTGCGATAGGTGGACGAATACTTATGTAGCTGACTGTATATTTAAATTAAAATATTTAAATAGTAAATTATTTAACATTAGGTTTCACACTAGGGCACTCATTACATTTATACCACATATTGCACAATTATAGGCAAATGAGTTCCACTCGTACACAAAAGATTGACAGTCTCTGTTGGGAATTTCGTGGAGGAAATAGCCAAACGCACAGGGAAATAACTGTATTCAGTTGTATAGCAATCTTATTTGTAAGAGGTTTATTATATGATATATAATTAAAACGTATGAGTCCTATTTTGTCTTTTTTAATTTGGATCCCGCTATGGGTAACAATGTATAAATAGCCGTTTTGGTTTCTAACTGAAGACTGCGGAGCTCTGAAAGACAGCAGGTCCTTTCTAAACCCTCAAAACCGACCCCTTGAAGTCCAAAGGTCGGTAATGTCCTGCAACCTTCGACAGGCATGTCGTCATCGTTGCATGGGCGTAGCTGGCTTCCAACAGTCTCATAAATAATCGTTTCTAAAACTGTCATTTAAAATTCCTTGTTGGATCTTATCGCCCTAGCCACTCGTTTTCGCAATTTTTCTTCCAATATACGCGTAATCAATCTTCCAGTGTCTCGAGTTATTTCATTTTCTCGATATTCTACTGCTTCCTCGTTCATCGGTCATTTGACAGCAGGCTCAGTGTCAATGTTGTAATTTCTCGAATGAAATTGCAGCGTTTATTAAAATACGTAGGCAACTATGCGTATACAGTTGTACAGCAACGAAATATATAAAGTTTATTATGAGAAAATTATACAAAATATACTTGTACAGATGTAGAATAATGTGCGTGTCTTTATGGGTTACAATAATGCTCTACGTACTGCACCGCGTTCACAACTGAGCCTTTCCAGAAAACATTGGGCCCGAGACCCAAAAATTACTATTGGCCTGCACCATACCTGACCCCATCGTTGCAAGGATAAGGGTTTATTACACAACGGTCAATAAAAATCGATATTAATTTTCCCATAAGCAATTGCGAAGAGAAAATATCCCAAACAGGCCATTTTGACACCCCCTCGATAATTTCAGTGTTACTTATAGTTATTACGATAATTAATTGTTAATTACATAAAAAGTTTCGTGGTTTCCAGTGTGTTTTGCGAATTCTGGATAGGTGGAATTGCGTGAAAATTTGAGAAATTATTTTTTCCCGAAGCTTCTTCCCACCTGTGCCCCCGTAATACAAATAAAGGGCAGAACGAGACTGGAGAATTAAAGTGCAAATAAACGAGATAAATAATCCGGCCTGGGCCGTAAACAAGCAAACCGGGAAAGTCAAAAGCTCGAATTTAAAGGAATAATAAAGCACAGGGTATAAATAAACCGGTGGGGCAGAGTCGGGAAACGAAGCTGGAAATAAACTGGAATAAATAATACAGGGTACAATACAAATAAGCGAGTGGAATAAAATCGACCGATAAAGTAAACCGGTACATAAGTAAATAACGCGAATAAAAGAAGAGCAGAAGCGAAATCGTTGGCGTTTCCAACGAGGAGGACCGCGGAGTGGGTCGATTTGTATCACGGATAATCTAGCGGTGCGAGTGCGAGCGAGACGGAGAACGGGGAGCCGCGGCGGTGCGAGCGAGACGGAGCGAGGTATGGGGAAGAAGGAGCGAAAAGGGGGCGGCAAGCGGTATCGGGGTGCAATTTTCGGCCGAAATTGAAGTATTCCGCGAGCGATGCGTCATTAAACGGGCCAGGTAGCCGACGCGAAGTCGGACTTTTTTTTTCAGAACATTGAAATTTCGAGGAAGTCGTTGCACGAGAATCGGCCCTAATAAGCACCCGTCGCGACGCCCCACCTCTCGTTAGCCGCTGAATTTTCCACGTTGAATACGTGCCTTCGTGCCTGATACGCTGCGAATTGCTCGTGTTTCAGACTTTTTCCACCTCTTTCTCTTCCTTTCGCTTCTTCTGCCATTCGATTCTACCGGTTAATAGCGACCCGCTGGGCGGAGACATTTTTAAACGCATGGATTTGTGCGATTGCTTATGGTGGCGTGGTAGAAAGCATTCGTTCTTATCTCTATTTCGTTCCAATTTTCTTTTGGGACGTCGTATGGGGGTTGTTTTTGACGTCAGGATATAAGAGGGTTGGTTTTCAAGAGATCCCAATTTTAATTGATTTATTTTTAATAAGTCTGATTTTTAATTTTAATATTTGTTATTTCACACAATTTTTGTTTTTGTTTTTTTTTTTTTTAGTAGAGAATCTTTACCTTGGTATTGAATTTTGGAGGTAGTAGTTTTTAGAATATCTCAGTATATGATTTTCAGTGGATCCTATTTTTTAATTTATTTTTGATGAATTCTTATTTTGCTGGAATTATATTTTCAATTCTTCTTTGAATAAATCCGATTTTCTAATAACTTTTTGATATCCCTAATTTATTCTCCATAAATCCTATTTTTATGTGTATCTATAATACTATTAATGAATATTATTTTTATATTTCCATATAATCCTATATCTTTTCAATACCCATTTAACTATTATTAGAATTACCAAAGGGTTCAAAATGACTTGTTTCGGATATTTTATTTCTATAATTTCTGGGAACATGTAAACTGTATTTGTGAAAATTTGTTTACTATCATTCAGATCGAAACATAATTATTTATACTTACCTGTCCTCCTCGTACGATTACAATTATCTTCATTTATCTAAAATATATGTACCTACTCATTATAGGTCACTAGTTCTAGTGTTAATATAAAATATTTAAAATTATTCTCTTTCCAAAAGTTTCCTTAAAATGGGATTATAAAAATGATTACAGCATTTTCAAACTTTTCCTGAATTTTTATAAAAATTGGAATCTCGACGAACGAATAAATTCTCGTCAACAAACGTGACATGATCCAAGACTATGAATAAAAATACAATTTCATCTTTACCGTGATTCTCCAGGAAAATCGAGAGGAAAGTGGAAACTAGGGAAAAATGGTGGAAAAGGAAGGAATGTTTGCGTGTCGAATAATTTATTTCGTTTCCGATCCTTCCTCTCTCTTTTTTCTCCTTTCGAGAATCTTCGATGTCGGTTTCCAGGTCGACCGTGTCAAGCATTATCAGGTGGACGAGGAAACGGGAGGAAAAAAGAAGCAGGGGACGGAAAATAACGCGTCGGAGTAGCAGTTTAGCTCTAAGCAAGCTTAACTACTGTTCGTGACAGATAATTATTCGCTGGCAGCATTTTCGCGGATCTAAATCGCTCGTCAAGCGTCGCTCCAATTTCCCTCGTCACACGAGTCACGAGGGACAAGCAATTTACTTTCTACTTTGCCGTCTGACGAATAAAAGGATCTCTTGGAGAAGAGAAAGAAAGGGATCAAAATTAAAAATCTTCTCCGAATTAACCCGGTTCCTCTTCTACTCGATAATTCCTCTCTTTCTTCCCGTTTTTAACGCTGGTTTTCCTTTAAACGTCGATATAAGATGACCGGTATTAAACGTGTATCGCAATAAAATATTATGTAACATAATTACGTGACAAACAATTTTTTTTCGGGATATTAATATTTATTAGATTTAAGATTGTGAATCTTTTATTTTATTGTTTGGAAGTTGGAATGATTTTTGAGGTGAAGAATTTTTAAGGGTACTTTGTATCAATTACATTTATAAATGTGCACTTTTTAGTTTGCAATAGGAGAATTGCTATAATTCACGAGTTTAATAATTTTTACATATTAGTTAGTAATAATTAACTTCAGGAATGTGCACTTTTTATTTTATAATAGGAGAATTGCGATAATTCATGAGTTTAGTAATTTTTATGTATTAGTTAGTATTAATTAACTTTAGGAATGTGCACTTTTTATTTTATAATAGGAGAATTGCAATAATTCATAGGTGTAATAATTTTTATATATTAGTTAGTATTAATTAATTTTAGGAATGTGCACTTTTTATTTCATTGTATGATAATTGCAATGATTTGTGGGGTAAAGAATTTTTTGAGAATTAATTAATATTAATTAGATTTATGAATGTGCTCTTTTTTATTTTATAATAGGAGAATTGACATAATTCACAAATTTAATAATTTTTATATATTAGTTAGTATTAATTAATTTTAGGAATGTGCACTTTTTATTTCATTGTATGCAAAATTGCAATGGTTTGTGGGGTAATGAATTTCTAAGAAGTAACTAATATTAGTTAGATTTGTCAATGTACACTTTTTATTTTATAATAGGAGAATTGCGGTAATTTATAAGTTTAATAATTTTTATATGTTAGTTAGTATTAATTAATTTCAGGAATGTGCACTTTTTATTTCATTGTATGATAATTGCAATGATTTGTGGGGTAAAGAATTTTTTGAGAATTAATTAATATTAATTACATTTACTAATGTGCATTTTTTATTTTATTGGGTAGGATAAACAATTTGCAAAATAATTACATAAAATTGCACGATGAACTTGTGACGGCATAAATTGAAAAATACATCTCAAATTAATTTTTAGAAAAAGTTTGTAAAATTATTTATCGTATATTTACATTAAATAAAAATTATCTATGTTTACATGAATTTTATTATTCGTTTCTTGGCTTTTTCTCCTCAAAATTTCATGATTTTGTAATAGTTACAGGGAATTAGAGTTTGGTGACTAGAATAATCACTAGATTTCTTAAATTTCTTAAAAGGAAAATAAATTTTTGCCAAGAGTAACATAATTCATAAAATTTTGCAATTTCTATTTTTTCTATACCTCCAAAAGAATTTTTCCGATAGATCTACATTTTTAACTTTGCTAAAGTTTTCAAAATTTCTTTTTTTATTCATTAACACTAGAATTTCCGATCTTTAATAGGAAGCTAAACATAGTAGATATAGATAATAGTAATTTTAATGATACGATGGAGGTAAGCAAACGTGCTAATCACGGTTCTATCTCAACATGAGTCAACATTGATTTTGTTAAAAGCAAGTTTATGTTTTTCAGTAATTGGAAGAAGTCGAAGTTCTTAAAAATTCCTTTTTTTATTCATAACAGTTGTTGACAATTTTCGTTGATAATGATAATCAGGAATTTCTCATTTCTCGTTATTAGATGAGAAAAAGTGCGGTGTTTAGGGAAAATGGGGATAAACGAAAGAAATTGACGATGCTAGATATATCTGGTTATTTTCCTCTATCGAGAAGCTCGATATTGGCAAAGGCTTAACCCACGTAGTCCAAGGAAGAACTAGCATGTCGATTATTGGTATCTTATCAGCCTACTTGTTGACGAAGTATCGAACTTATCAGTGTGTCGATAATAAATGCGTAATAAGGAAGACCTCCAGATTTGCCACTATGTGCACACTAGATTTTTCCTGTTAACTCAAACATACTGCAAAATAAATATTTTTTTTCTAATTTTTGCCTGACAATCCTAATGACAAATCTTTTCTCTCTTCCAATTTTGGAAAGATTATGCTTTAAGAAAATGTAAGAAAAAGTCAATTTTTTGAAACCGGATTACAACAATACCCCCATAAATCCTAGGGCAAGGGATTACAATACCCCTATAAATCCTTTGTCATTTTTTAATAAAATGACAAAGTATGTTAATTAGAATAATTTATTTTATTATACAGTGTATTCGTGTTCATTTTACAAGTGTACAAAATGAGGTTCGTTGCGATAAATTCGCGAGGACTCGCGAACTGACTGACGGCTGCGCAAACTTGCTCGGGTCAGTGATTAAGAGTTCTGTCGTCTACAAGTGACTCTGCAGGACGATCCAGGGAGATCGTCTTGGAAGTGTCCGTGGTTCGGCCATTGCGGTCTCGCGGACGCACGGAGGTGTCGGGAAGGGCGAGAACGTCCCCTGGAAATTGGCTCGTTATTTTCCAGTTTTCGCGCCGAATCCCCCAGGCTTGGAAAAACTTTCATCCATCTTACAGGGCTCGTCCCATGGGCGACAACTTTTCTCGTCGTACTTCCACGTCTTGCCACTTTCCCCATCATCGCGGCTCCTCGCGCGGAACTTGAAACAGTTCGATGAATTTTCGGCTGTTCCTTATGCGAATTCGATGAATTTTTCACGGCTCTTTTCGTTCCATTTTTCGGGAGTCGCGTGGGTGGAATTGCGGCAGGATTCGAATACCGTTGAGACAGAACTGAATTGAACCGAAGATAGGACGTAGGTTAAACTGTAAGGGAATTGTGCAGGTATTGGAAGAAGGGCGGTTTTGTTGGAATTGCGGGGTACTGTCGCGAGATTTTGACAGTATAATATGGTTAGGAAGATAAGTAAGCGCGTCGTGCAGAATTTTCGTGGAATTGCGAAGGAATTGTGCAAAGATGGTGATACGGCGGAAACGAAGTATCGAAGGAACTATCATGGGATTGATAGGTATGTTTTATTGGAATTGCGGGCTGCCGTTGCGAAATTTCGACAGTGCAATACGTCCGTGAAGATAAATAGGCGCGTCACGAAGAATTTTCGCGGAATTGCGATGGAATTGGCGGGGAATTGTTGGCCTCGGTGCGAGACGCAAGGTGGAAATGAAATGTCGGCGATTTTCCGCGGAGTTGCGATAACGCCCCTCGGAATTGCGATGGAATTGTTGCAATATTGGTGATTGGTCATAGTGGAATCGCGGTGGAATTGTCGCAAGATCGCGGGTTGGTTATAGCGGAATCGCGATGGAATTTCAACGAATTTCTACTGTACTATTATAACGATTACAGTGCAACAGCGGAGGAATCATGGTGGAATTGCAATGGGACGCAGCCCCATCCGTTATCCAATCTTTTACAAAAATTCTTTGAGGTTTCAGAATAATCCTTGCGCAGTCAGTTAAAAGAATCCTCAAAGCGTTTGAAGACGCCCCGAAAAGTCTTCAAAAATCGCGTGAAAAAATACAAGCTCGAAAATTCCACTGTCAGTCATCTCGACACCTGCGCCATTAACCCGAATAGTCACGCGTCAGACGAGACGAAAATAAAAATAAAGAGAAAGAACAGAGGGCGAAAGATATGAAAATAAAATATCGATCCCCCTAAATCCGTTAAAAAAACCCTCTTAATACGTATCAGAAGCGACGGCGAATACAACAAAACTAAACGATTGAACGGTCGGGACGCGGTTGTTTTTTCAATGCGAAATCGTTGGCCGAGAGAGAATACTCGCCGTCATGGCAATTTCCAAGAATGAAATTTAAAATTCCACCCACTCCGCGTCCCTTCGCCCCACCGGCGCGTTCGCTGAACGGGAAACAATACTGGGAGGCAGGCATAATTAGAATGCAACCGGCGGTCGCATTGAATCAATAGCTGGCGAGGATTTATCTGATTTCATTGTCGATTTAAATCAGGGCTATCGGGAAGTGAAACAATCCGCGACCACTCGGCTACAAATAATTCTGTCGGGGCTCGGGCCAGAGAGAGAGAGAGAGAGAGAGAGAGAGAGAGAGAGAGAGAGAGAGAGTGGAAAAAAAGGAGAGGACCGGCCTCGCTTAATGCATATTTATGCGCCATAAAATGGCGGGATCGCGTTTTGCATATCGCGCGCCAGCATCGGATCCTACATTTCGGATGAACGTTGCTGGGCCTCTCGAAGGATGCTCGATATTCGATTAATCGGTGTCCATTCTCTGCTTCTTCGCGAAATTTCTTCGATTATTTGAAAACTTTTAATAATCTCCTGCTTGGAACCACGTGATCGCGTTTATCGTGTTATTCTCCACCATTTTGCGTGACCAAATGACACAACTGTCATCTCCGGATGATTGCCCGGGCAGCCTAGTGTCACCGAGGGGAAGTTCGAATTAAGGGAATTGTTAAATTAATTATTTTTTTATCTTTCACGTATAAATAGGTTAGGTTCTTTTTATAGGGACCAGGGGGCTGTATCGATCAGTTCATGGGGAATGTATATTCACATTTAGAAGAACGTAAGTGACCATCGTCTGACCTTAATGCCTCCATCTATGTAGCAACATCCTGTCAGCTGCTTCTGAAGTTCACTTCAATCTTGCGTAACATTTCGAAACTATCTTCGTCTCTGCGATATTCCTCTCGAAGTACAATATAATATCAGGCATCCTGTAGATTGTAGTTGACACCTGCCTTTGTCAGAGGGGGTTTAGACGTCTGTCACGAATTTTGTTACGTAAAAGGATAGATTGTAAGTAGTATTTAAAGCCTAACGTGATCAGGCTAGGTTTGGATGTCTGTTATTGCTACCTGGATGAAGATGGTTTAAATCTGTACACCATGTAGATGGTAATGGGAGTCCAACATGGCAAGACAAGATTTAGGTATCTGACATTCCTCTGTAGATGGACCTTTGCTAACTCAGTCACGAGTCAGACACACGGTCTTTGGACCCAGGCCACCGTCATCCATTGAACGTTCAGCCATCATCCGACTCTGTGAGGTTGACCAAATAAAGTTCTTCAAACTGTGTTCTCTAGAACCACTCTAGTTATAGACCGGGGTTCTGTTTCAAATTAAATGAGACTCGCTACAGCTGCTGCTATCGCTGCCGCTACCACTGCTAGTTAGACGAGCAATAAATATTCCCTAGAGGACTGTTTGATCATGACAGCCACTCGCTATCGCAGCGCGAAGTGGCAGAACAGAAGGCTCCTGCTCGACGAGAATGAAGAAAGAAAAGAGCAAAAAGAAGGGGACAATCCAGAAATCCTATGGGAATAATTGAATTCGACGGAAGTTATTTGAGGATAGTTTCGTCTTCTGGCTGAAAGTTTCTCAACTAGCGCGAAGGTAATTCGTCGCTGGGATAGAGGAAGAATTTATCGCGTCGTTCGAATTCATCGGCATTGGCCTATGGATCGTTATTGAAAGCGGGAAAAGTATAATCCTGTTAAATCCGCCGCTCCTGATTCGGGCATCCGTAGATTAAATTGAACCGCGCCAATCGAATCCCGCGCTGCTCGTCTAATTTAATCGAGAACTTGCCCGGTATTACTCGCTTTAAAGCACAAAAAAGCCCGCCAAATCGCGGACCCTTTGAAATCGAGAAACACTGTTCGTTAGTTGGACTTCATCGCGGTAAGAATTCGATTTGACATAGATATTTCGAGAAGCAAGCGCCTGGGATACCTTTGCTCGTGGATACCAGACATGTCTTCTGATTCGAGCTCCTTTGAAGGGATTGTGGAAGTTTGGAAAACCTAATTTTGTCTGTAGTTGGTGTTTAAGTATAGAGAATGATGTTTCATTCTCAAAAATATCATAATCCTAAATTATTCTTTAGAGTTTAAGAGTCAGAGAGTCTCTAGGATGTCTAACACCATAATAGCTCATTTACACGCGCTATGTTCAGTAACTAAAATTTGTATGTTAAAGTGAAATATTTGAGACAATAAGCTACCAATAGTAAGTCGAAAACTTCAAGAATATGTCAGTAAAACTAGAAAATAATTGAACCATATACACGATAGTTACGGTGTGTTTATCGGAGATATGAGCCGTGGTGGCGCTAGTGAGTTAAGTGACCAACCGTCTTAAGGCTGTCATAAGTGAACGAATATTATAATAGAACTTATATTATACATTTATACATTTGTTATTCAATATTTTTGTGATTCTCAAGCAGTACATTCATTTTTTAGCTTCATTAGTATAATATTGAGCGTTTTTGAACGTTCGAGTGCTTTCGTATATGAGTGTGCACGAGAACCAATGCTTGGTTTACAAGTTCACCAGTGACCCACGCGACTGACATCCCTATCCTCACAATGGCCAAAATGAACACTCCCAACGGAACGGTCCAATCTTTTCTCTCTTCCTTTTTCCTTCTCTTCGTCAAAGCTAAGAATTCGAGGGCTTTCCTCGAAGGAAATTCCTCGTAGATGATACACCCACGAACGAAACTCTCGTTTCTCTCGTTAACTCTCGACACGGGAGCCCGAGGCGTCGGCGAATCGATACGCGTATCAGAGCAGTCGGTTCGCGATCTTCTTTTCCTCTCGCCTTTTCATCTTTATTTCGCACGCGTGCCACGCCGATCAGGGAATACCTTGAAGTTCATACGGTCGTAATACGGCGAGAAATTCCCCGTTAAAAGACGACGCGATTCGTCTTTCACCTCGATAATTCCTAGACCCCTCGCTGCCTTCTTTGCTCTTCCTCCAGCTGGTAATTGTTCTCTACAGCTAATTGCTATCCTTCGAAGTTACCTCAGCGGAAACTGAGCTCCTAACTCGTAGATGGACTCGATATCTCCTCAGCTAAAGTTTTTCACCTTGCTTATTGAGGTTTATTATTCGGATCACTAGTTCCGCAGGTCTTTGGACATTTTAGGTTTCCACTGAATTATGGTCTTATTAACCAAGAGTTAAGACCATCTGGGATGTTGAAAGCTTGATAGGTCATAAATCTGTCAGCACATTCGCTACTGGCAATCGTCAGAGTCGATTGATAACGTTTTGGCACATGCTAGCGTTCCAGGTGCTATATTTCGACGTAATAAAGCTATATTTTGATCATTTTTGATATATCCGTCATGATATCTGTCATATGTTCACATGCTGGCAGAGAACTTGCCAGTTCTACCTCGATTATTAGTTCAAGCAAGTTCCCTGAATGCATATATGCATTTTATACACGATGCAATAGGCTCTGACGCTTAACAGAGACACAGGTGTTAATAAGAAGATTCAATCTCGTAATTTTCATCGTCACACTGCAATATCTGAGAAGAGAAAAGGAGAAGACAGTGTTCATCTTCGTCTAGTAAGACCTAGACGTGTCAGGACAGTTGGGAGTAGCTCAGTCTCAGGGGTCTGACTCTTCCTTGGCCGCTCATAGGGGCTAAAAGCAGTCGAATAAAGTATGAGGAACATGAACAATGGAGGAATGATACGAAAAAGGTTAGGAAAGAGGAAGGAAAGGAATGGGGTATCTTGGTCACGCGAAATTAAATTGCAAACAAATCTCATCTTCCTCTCCGTCGCCAGGGTTATTACTTTATCAGCGTTAAACGAGCTCGATAGCGACCCTGGTCGAAGACAAAGTCGAAGTCGTTCGCGGGGTTAATTAATTCCGGCACGGTTTCCCGTCGCGTATCGCGAGCACCGCGAGCATTTGCATAATGGGAAATTAGAGGAGGCGCGGCACAGGACTTGGCGGAAGCGTGCCTAGCGTATTACTTCAAACTGCCTTAAATTATCCTGTAACGTAGAGCCGTGGCGTACGCGAGCTCTGCACTTCGTGTAAGCTCCTCTCAAGAAAGAGATTGATTCGCGATTCCTTGATCGAGTTTGCAATTGTTGAAAAGATAAGTTTAGCTATAGGCAATAAGCATTAGAAGAAACATGTACCTTCCTTGTGAAATAAAAAATTTAAAAGAGAATATATTATATATATATTCTCTTCTAAGTAATATATATCCTAGTTAGTTTACTATTAAAACCAATAATCTACGAATTCAATAATCCCATAAACCCATAATCTACGAATTCGTTTTAATTAGTACCGAAATTTTTCTGCTGTTATATCTGGTTTTGTGAGGTTTGAGGTTAGGTTTGGACATGGTTAAGGGATGTTGGTGATTATTAAATGCATTGGTGTTTTGTTTTAATTTTTCTTATGGTTTCAGATATTTGGAAATTTTGGTTCTATGAGAGTTGAATTTTTAGAGATTTTTGAATAATTTTATGGTTAATTGTGATTCTGTCTGGTTTTATGAAATTTGAGGTTAGGTTTGGACTACGTAATTGGACGTTGCAGATTTTTAGATGGCTTATTTTAATGGTCTTAGATATTTTGATAGGATCTATGAAGTTTAAGATTCAGTATGAATTTTAGAAATTTTTTAATGGTTTGATGGTTCACTTTGGTCTTGCTTAGTTTTACGAAATTTGAGGTTAGGTTTGGCCTCAGTTATGGGATGTTGGAGATTCTTGAATGGCTTAGTGTTCTGTTTTAATTTTGTCCATTATCTGAAATATGTAGTTTAAGAATGAGTATGAATTTTATTTGAATTTCAGAGATTTTTTTAATGGTTCGCTGTTTTGTTTAAATTAAAGTTCGCTGTCGTGTAAATCAAAGTCAATTCTTTCATACGATTCTCGCGAAACTTTGTATTTCTGTCCGACATAAAAGGCTGTATATTTTTTACTATACGTAGTCAGATATAAAAATCGATGTCCAAACTTTTTCACGTTTTTTTTTCAAATTTTCAGCCCCCTGTTTGCCCAATATTCTGTCCATAAACTTTTGATAAAAATCAACGTTGTTCAATTCCTCCTGCTATTCGCCGAAATTTCCGTCCCTCTGTTTTTGCGATCTGCCATCCATAAGCCTTTCATGGAAATCGATACGCCATGGCTTCTACGGTTTCCGCGAATTTTCATTCGCCTATCTTCCCAACTCTTCGTCCACGAGCTGCCCGCGGAAATTAACATTCTATCTTCGCATGTACATTTTTTGAATTTTTCATTTCCCTATACTCCAATATCCCTTGCGGAAAGTCTCTGCAGCTCTTTCAAATATTCACTGTCCTACATGCTCAATCCTCCGTTACTCGATTCTTTTAGCCTTTTCTAATTTTCGAAATCTATTTGAATACTTCGCGCTGTGTGAAAAGAAAGAAAGAGCCATGATGGAATTGCTATAAGATCACGGATTAATCGATATGAATGACAATTCGAATACTCGTCGTTCCACTAAGGGAGAAAATTGTAACGGAATTGCGGAAATTCAGAGCGGAATTGCCATGGAATTGTCGCGGCATTGCGACGGAATTGTCGCGGCATTGCGACGGAATTGTGACACGATCGGGAATTAATTATTACCCGACCCAACTCGAATACGTATCGTTTCAGAAAATAAGGATCGAATCGGTCTGGAATTGCCGCGAGATCGAAGGTTAATCGTCGTTTAAAATCATTCGAACAGTTATCGTTCCGCGAGCAGAGAAATAATTTTGTCAAAACGGTGGCAATTCTCTACGGAATTGCGATTGAACTGCCACGAGATCGCGGGTTAATTATAGCGGGAACTGGATGGAATATCAGCGAAATCGTCGTTCGCTATAACACCGCGACGAAATCGCGACGGAACGGCCAGGCAATCGCGATGGAATTGCGGCGGGATGCAGCGTCCTCCGCCGTTCAACCCGCGATAGAAACTTTTAGAATAGCCGTGAAACTCGTTAGGAAAATTTCCGCAGCGTCCTCGAAACGTGCCAAGACGGTCTAAAAACTACTGAAAATCTCACGCGAAAAACTCGACGCTGAATAAAATTCCACTTTCAATTCCCGACACCTACGAACCTCAAAAATCGTCACAGCTCGAACAATACTCGATCCGCCGACTAACCCCACCGAGAAACCTCTTAACACCTGTCAGAAACACCGTCAAATAAAACAACACCGAATAAACCACCTGAGAAATAAGAAATAGATCAACGAATTAAAACGAATTGAAAAATGTGAACCCAGATTCCAATATTTCGAGACGTATCTTTCGTGGATGCAAATCGTTAATTTTACCTTCATGGGAGATTCGAGGCCCTTCTCCAAAGTCCCAGTTATAAGCAAACGTCGCCGCTCGCCGGCTGAAATTAAGGATTAAAACGGGTAATCCTGGTGACCAACAACGATTGCGGTGCTGCGTGATGCCAGGGATCAACGATTGCCGGGATTTATCCCGGCGGAATTCGTCCGGCGCGAGTATGACAGCGACTGCTTATTTATTCGACTGTTTGTCTCCGGCCTGCGACGCGTCAGCTGGACAGGGGATGAAAGACGGCGACCCGGGGTGCGAATCGAGAGACCGATAACCACTCGAGAGAAACGGAGAGAGAGTGGAATGAAAATTTCCCAAGTTTTTGAAGTGGTTCGGGATGGTTTATCGAGGAATTCTTCGACTTCTTGAAACTTGTTTCTGAATTTTTCTGTTATTCCCCAAGGGGTTGGCAAGCTTGGCTAGACTTCCGAATTGATGGGATTTTTATATTGCATATGGATTTATGAATATCTTATTTTTTCGTTATTTATATTTATTATATTTTTCTCCATTTATCGAGGAATTCTTCGACTCCCTGAAACTTGTTTCTGAATTTTTCTGTTATTCCCCAAGGGGTTGGCAAGCTTAGCTGGACCTCCGAATTGACGGGATTTTTATATTGCATGTGGATTTATAAATGTCTTATTTTTTTTTTTTTATTTATATTTGTTATATTTTTCTCCATTTATCAAGGAATTTTTCGACTTCTTGAAAGTTGTTTCTGAATTTTTCTATTATTCCCCATGGGGTTGGCAAGCTTGGCTGGACCTCCGAATTAGCGGGATTTTTATACTGCATGTGGATTTACGAATGTTTAATTTTTTTTTTTATTTATATTTGTTATATTTTTCTCCATTTATCAAGGAATTTTTCGACTTCTTGAAAGTTGTTTCTGAATTTTTCTGTCATTCCCTAAGGGGTTGGCAAGCTTGGCTGGACCTCCGAATTGGCGTGATTTTCATATTGCATATAAATTTGCCAATGTCTCATTTTCTTTATTCGATTTTTGGTATTTTTTCACCGATTCTTTTCCCTTTTTATTTTATGCTTTTACCTGATTTTTATGTTATGTATGAAAGTCCGATGGTTAATTTGCTTCGAATTTTTTAAATGTTTCTAGATTTTTATTTTCATTTGCCACGAATTATTCGTTTCCTTTTAAATCAATTTCGTAATTTAAAAACATTTTTATTCCAATCTCGCGCAGCTATAATGTTCAATTTTCCGTAAATTTTAAAAAATCTGCGGAAGCGTGTATTAAATTTTAAATATTTCTTTTACCCTCTTGAAACCCTCGAGTAATCTGTGACAGTACAGAATCTCTTCGCCGGCCTTTTTAACTCAAGAATATTTTCATTCAATTTTTCGAAAGATTTCGTCCCCGATTTTGTCTAAAAATTTTTTCACGAGCACTCAAAGTCCCGTGTCTCATTTCGGATATTTTTCCATCCCTTTTTAAAGCCCGTCTGCTGAAAAACTGTTAATAATTTTCAAATGTACGTGCATAAAATATTTTTAGAATTTTTCGCTGGATGCAAAAATGCAGCGAGCACGAAATCCTGACGCGAAAAAGTTTTCGAGTGGACACTTTCACCGTATCAAAATATATGCTGCAGAAAAGCAAGAAAAGTTCTCGTAGCTCGCGCAGGGATCAGCCAGTTAACCGGAAGTGGCCGATGCACGGAATGTTGCGCGTGCTTTGCAAAACGAGTAACCTGTGCTCGTTATTTTCTCTCCTCTCCTCGGCGCGTTTTCCCTCTCCCGTTTTTCAAATATAAATACATATATCTGTTCATAAAATGCTGCATTCTTTTCGCGAAACTTTCGAGCGTCGTAAAAGTTATTATTGGAAATCTTGCAAGGTTCACGACCAGCTACAAAGAGTTTTCGCGTACTTGGGAACGAGGCTTATTCCCTGAGCTAACAGGATTCTTTTCCGGTGAAGAAAACGGCGAATATAAAACTATTTTCAGCGTATAATTTTCCAGCCAGCCGAGATCTCGGGTATAATAGCATAAAGTAATCGCCCGCCGCCATTTTTCCACCTTTTTTCCTCCCCGCAATTTTCTCTTAACGAAAATTCTCGCAAACAGAGCCATCCCTGTCTCGTTGCTTTCGAATTTCCCGAGATAAAGGAGCTTCGCTTGGTCATTTTATCTTTCCAATTAGTATTCACGTATAGTGGCAGCATTTTCGGCCGGATAAAACGAATTTGTGGCGAATTAATAGAAAAGATAAATGGCGGCCGCCAGGGAGAAGCTTGATAAGTTCATTTTTGTCGATTTTCGGATTTTCCTGTCGCTCCTGTAGATAAAAGGCAGCCTTTCAGCGTGGCGTAGTTGAAAAGAGGGAGCAATTTGTTAGTTACAAAATGAGAGATAAATTTGGGACGTTTTGCGAAAAATTTATCGCAGGAGTAATATCGGTTTCTCAAATTCGTATTTTTCAAATGACCGTAGGCAGTAGGAAAAATGTATTTAATTCTAAAATCGAAGAAATAAATAATATTTTTATTATGTGAGATTAATCGACAACATATATCAAATTTTTAAATTATCGAGGAGAGAGAGGGGAGAGGGAGATCAATTTATTAATTCAAAAGGCGAGATATAAATCAGGAAATTTATTAATTAAATGTATTATTAATACAATTGATATTTATGGTAATTCATATTTTTTTTAGATATTACCAATAATGGAGACGTTTATTTAATTCCAAAATCAACTAAAAATGTTATTTTGTTATACACTTGTATAATATTATGATATATTTAATATGCAATTATAATATTATATAGTATAATATTATAATATTATAATATACAATACTTAATAAATGTAATATAATATTAGTATCTAGTATAATATTATAATATTATAATATACAATACTTAATAAGTAATATTATTTTCCTAAGAGAGAAAAATGTAATATTCAGATGCTTTCTAATTTTTTATTGTTCTTATTACAAAAATTTTATGTAAAGTAATTTCTTCCACATCTTTCTTCCCAAATAGAATAATTAAGGGTTGAATACCTTCATCCTCATTTTCCAAATTTTTTAAATACAGTACCTTACCTAGAACAGATATTCAGGAAATAAATTTTCCATCCTTTGTTGCTATTGTTTACTTGAATTTATTAAAACTTTTTATGTAAAGCAATTTCTTTCACATCTTTCTTCCCAAATAGAATGATTAAGGGTTGAATACCTTCATCCTCATTTTCCGAATTTTTTAAACGTAGTAGTAGCTTACCTAGAAAAGATATTCAGGAAATAAATTTTCCATCATTTGGCGCTGTTGTTTATTTGAATTAATTAAAATTTCGTGGAATTTCGTTATTTTTGCATGCCTGCCACGGTCATATTTATTCGCAAACATGCAGCTAGGGGCCATCCTTCTTCGTTTCTCGCTTTTTTCTAATCAGAACTTCCGCCAGGAGATAAGCAACCCACGCCAGTGCTATCTCACCTCTGTGCACGGTACCCTTGTTCTTTGTTTCTCCATCAAAATTCCAGGCAGACGAGTGCTTCGCCCCATACCCTGCACTCTGCTTATTTTTTATCAAAATTCCATAGCAAAGTAGCTTCCGAGGCTGCGAAACCTTGGCTGAAACAGCTCCATCCCCTTCACCATTTTCTTTCCCCATTTTTCCGTTGAAAATTCATCCCCTGTCCCACTTTGCCTTCCTCTCATCTCCTGAACCGCCAAATGATCTCTCCTTATCATCCTCTTTCGCTGTTTATCAAAATTCCCAGACAGAACCCTCTTTGCACTCTTCGCTCTACGTGTCCGCCCCTGAGTGGCGAGGAATAGAAAATTTGAGTAAAGGAAATCTCACTCTTCTTCAACAATTTTCTGGAGAAAATTAAATAATTAAATATTCAATTGAATAATTAAATATAAAAATTTTTATATTTGATTAAATATTAAATAATTAATTTAATTGAATTAAATACTAAATATGTTATATATTTATTTTTGTTAAATTTATTTCAATTTATATTTAATTATTCAATTAAATGTAAACAATGAAACAAATTTTGGAATTAAAAAATTACGAAACGAGATGGTAAATAATTTATAATACTTAATTAATGGATTGACACTCTTTATTTTTTCTTTATTACTATACTGTTTATCATAGCATTGGATAAACAATTTAATTTTTATCTCACATCTATAATTTTTATCTCACTTCACGAAATTGCCTATTATTATCTTAATTATTTGATAATTAGTACATATCTAATGACTCGGGTCTCTTTCATAATTATCGAAACGGATGGAAGATAATAATACAACAGTAAAATTTGTGACTAATAAGTAATTAAGAAATGCGAATTACCCTACTTTTATTTCTCAGATCTTTTTTTCCCGATTATATATTCACTTCGAACCTAACCTGCAAACAGGAAGATCAGCTGACTGGTTAATTCGCGAGGTTCGCTTGTGCAATTTTTGCCTCCACGCTCGGGAATTTATTATCGCCACTAACTCGTGACTTATGACTCGTAAAATTTTACTAACGCTATCACGAGGTTCAATTGTGCAAGGAATAACTCTTCCCCGTGTCTGAATTTTATTTCGTTCAAGCGTCTTCCGCGTTTCTCCATCCCCCTCTCTGGCACGGCGTAATTTCTAGTCTTTTAAAACTCGGAACACCTCCGAACAGTTCCGATTTAAAGGGCGAAGAAGGAACGGGTGTTCGCGGGATTTTAAGCCGGTGCGATTTGTTTTGACGAGAGACTAACGAGACTGTCTCTCGCATGCTCTGCCCACGCTTCAGTTCCCCGCTTTTTCCGTGTCGTTTCCTGTCTGTCTTACCGTGCGATTCTGCCTTTCCCTTTCTTTCTTACCGCGTCCCTACCCCCACCACGCTCTCCCAGCTTCGTGCCGCATCCCCACCACCGTCGCCGCTTCGCGTCCTACCCCCACCATTTCCCTCTGTCTCCTTGAGCCGAGTATACGTCGCGATGCGTCTAGCCGTGTAGTCCCTTGCTCTCCGTTCCGTCCTTCTGCTCGATTCTCCTCGTTTAATTGCTTCCTCTCTTTTGTACCTCGCTTCTGCCTTCGTTTTCCATTGTTTCTTTGCGCGGTTTTGTTCCTTCCTTTCGGTTTGTTCGCTTTCTTCCTTTCTTTCTTTCTTTCTCTTTTATCTAGCATCCCTCGTGTCTGCATGTTCGCTGATGCTTCAGCGACATTCAGCGCACTCTCGCGCTCGATCGAGGAACTAATATCGTTAGTGGCAGCCTGTATACAATAGGCAAGTTACCAGCTTTTACGAGTATCCAGCAATTAATTGTTTTACACGTTTCGGCTGAGCTGCAAGTTTCGTAATACGGTAAATTGCTTTTCTTGTAAGTTTTGTTATGTCATGGTACAGATATTAATATGATTATTTTATTATTATTTCCGAGTTTTTCTCCTTTGATATCACGGTTGCTGGTAAAGGTAAAATCGTGAAATTTGTGGATTACAAATTATTATTTGTCTATTTATTAATATTATTGGTCAACAGTATAGCACATTTTTCTTCTCTTTTCCCATTTTTCCTATTTTCAAGTTCTTGGGGGTGGGGGTAGGGGAGTTCTTTTTCTCTCACTCTCATCGACTTTGTAGATAATTTATTCGAAATTTCTCTTCATTTTATTCCAAGTTTTCTATTTAATCCTTTTACAAAAACTGTCTAGCATTTTTCGCCTTTATCCTCGCTTTTCCCTTTCCGATTTCATTGTTCCGCCATTCTTTTATTATTCCCCCTCATTGTTATTTTATTTTTCCAAATTTTACCTTTTATTCGAACCCCACTTTGTCCACCTGTTTCTCTCCTCAAACTCTATTTTATCCCACTTTTTATCTCCCCTCCCCCCATTGTTTCCCCCTTTTTCTAAAATCTGCCTCGCCCGTCTTTTAATCTTATTCCATTCTCTCGACTCCCACCTTTCATATTTTAGTAATCCCTATTCTTTTCTCTTTCCCGGCCTCATCTTCATATTTCTCTAAATAATCCCTCTCCTTTTCTCTCCTCGTAGATCCACCGTCTTTCTCTCTGTCAGCCGACGTTACACGCTTATGTTTGCCCACGTCATCCGTATCCCTCTTGCCTGTTTAATTGTTTAAACTGTAAATCTCCCTGCTTTCCCCCCACCACGCGTCCTGGTTTTGCTCCAGCTACCTTCCTGTTCGTTTTTTCCACGCGATATTTTTCAACAATCCCATTCCGCCCACCGGCGTCTGTCTTGTTGTTAATTCTTCTTCGTTTTTCGCTGAAACGCTCCACCGTGTTCCCGTAGCATGTCGGGTGTATTTTATGCACGGTCTTTCCCCGTTTCTCCGTATTTCAAATTCATCTCTGCCGTTTGTCCCTGTAATTGGTATTTCTTTTCCTACCACTGCAATTTATCCCTTGCCGCTTCGTGTTTTAATTTCCCTTTGTCCACCGGCATCCCCCTGCCCACCGTTTCTTCGTTCAGGTTTCGTTTTTCGGCAGAATTTGTGGTTTTGCCGGGAATTTCTATCGTGTCGCGGTTTGGGATTTTCTTTCGGTGGGCATAGAGTTGGCGCAGAATCAGGTAGTACCAGGGTTTGGAAGATTAGGTGAGTTGTTGCGAATTGAAACCTTTTCCCGTAGGTATAGGGTACCTAGAGGAAATATCTGAGAGACCAGGTCCATGACAGCAGTCAAGGCTAGGTCTTTGATAGATGGTACCAGAGTCTGAGAGACTGGGTGAAGCTAGAGAGAATTTGAGAGACTTGGTCCATGACAGCAGT
The DNA here is from genome assembly GCF_001483705.2 of Eufriesea mexicana. Taxonomy (NCBI): domain Eukaryota; kingdom Metazoa; phylum Arthropoda; class Insecta; order Hymenoptera; family Apidae; genus Eufriesea; species Eufriesea mexicana. The sequence goes on along the minus strand of NW_016908821.1, from coordinate 947,846 downwards.
CAAGGCTAGGTCTTTCAGAGGTGGTATCAGAGTCTGAGAGACTGGGCGAAGCTAGAAAAGGATTATCTGAGAGACTTGGTCCATGACAGCAATCAAGGCTAGGTCTTTCAGAGGTGGTACCAAAATCTGAGAGACTGGATGAAGCTAGAAAAGGATCATCTGAGAGATTTGGTCCATGACAGAAATCAAGGCTAGGTCTTTCAGAGATAGTACTGCACTCTGAGAGACTGGGTGAAGCTAGAAAGTATCTGAGAAACTTGGTCCATGACAGCAGTCAAGGTTAGATCTATGACAGGTGGTACCAGAGTCTCAGAGGCTAGGTGAAGCTAAAGAGAGAGAATCTGAGAGACTTGGTCCATGACAGCAGTCAAGGCTAAGTCTTTGAAACATGGTACCAGAGTCTGAGAGACTGGGTAAAGCTAGAGAGAATCTGAGTGACTTGGTCCATGACAGCAGTCAAGGCTAGGTCTTTCAGAAGTGGTACTAAAGTCTGAGAGACTGGGTGAAGCTAGAGGGGGAGTATTTAAAAAATTGGGGCCATAGCAGAGGCTAAGGATAGGTTTTCGTGAGATAGTACCAGGGTTCAAGAGTCTAGATGAAGTTGTTGCAAATTGGAATATTTTATAGCAAATATAGAGTAGTTAGGGGGACTATCTGAGGGACCAAGCCCATTACAGGGCTTAAAACCAGGTTTTTGAGAGGTATGCTATTAGTCAGGAGGTTTTGGAGTTACCAGGTGCTCCATAGAACTCAAAAGTTGATGGACAACCTAATTGTCTATAGACAAACTTAATATACAGCATGTTAAAATTATCAGGACAACTGAAAAAGACGTTCTGGACTCTAGGCTAGCAGTGTACGAACAGAGGGTGTCATCTTGAAAATTAAAGGCTTATAAATGATGGATCATTCGCATTTGGCAAGCCACTCTGCTCCTGACTACTTAACTCTCGTGTCTATTGACGTATTATGAACTTGAGAGGCAATGAATGGGCCTAGTAGTCTTGGCTTATGGCGAATCTTTACCGTACTATCTTCTGAACTGTCAGAAGTCTTGGGTTTAGAACGGATTGAAGCAAATGTGACTGTAACTGAATTTATTAACACAGTTCTTAGTTACACATCTTAACACAAGGAGCCCAAAAGACTCTTGCTCCTACACAATGGCTACTCATAAACTACTCGCAAACACATCTGTTTTGCTATTTTACATTCTCTTTTATCTAACCCAGACAATGTACACAGGCATTTCCAGAACAGACTAAGTCAGGTTTATTCAAAACCTTGGGAGACCATGCACTCGTCTTTTACACCCTAATCTCGAGCACTTGGTCCACTCGAGACCTGTCTTCTGACAATAAACATTCATATCACATTCGTGTAGTCACAGTTACTTTTTAATTTCTCATATCACAGTTCCCATTGTAAAATCCTGATTTTATTATTAAAGATCATCTCACTGTAGTATTTTGTCAGAAATCTAGGTACTCGTCCAATCTTCCTCAAGCACTTGATCCTTTCAGGAATTTCTGGAACCCAGTCTTGGAACCTAATCACTTAGTCTCTGACTAGGAAACTAATAGACATTTATGCCAAATTCATGTTTTCGTAGTTTCTCATCACTGTGTCCATTTTGAAACCCTATTTTTATGTGTGCACACTCGTCAGGAACTTTCTTGCAGCAACCTGTCAAATATCTTGACACTTATCCCTTATACCCCAATCTCCAGTAGGCACTTGACCTTTCCAGGCATCCCAAACACGCAAGACTATGTCACTGACGTTAAATATTAACGTTGAATTCTCGTTTTCACAATCAGAATCCAAACTTTCCATAGTCGTCACTGTTTCTCTCGTAAAATCCAGATTTTATTTTCAAAGACTGTTGGTTGCAACAGTTCCTGACTGTGGTACCCTAGGTTCATTCGATTGGCAGAGTGCAGGGTCGGTTTTACTTTAGATTCCAATGCCAATTAAGCTAAATGCACAACCAAATCTACTCGAGAGCTAGCAGAAGTCGGCTAGCTGTTAGACAGCGAGATAGCAGTGCACATGTGATACAATTTCGAAATGGTGCCCCTTACTCGAAGACAACGGCATTTTGGGGGAGATGTTGACCTGACCATCGTGTAATTTCCGCTGACAAAGAAGGCAACTCTGTAACAGCCCTGGGACTTTTATCTTTTGATTAAAAATCTTATCTTCACGTGGCCCTCCCCATTCCTCGCGGTATCCGAAAAATTTTCTACCAACCATTCGGAAAACATCGTCCAAGTGCAAAGGGAATGGAGCACTCGAAAGAGAAGCGGATTTTCATTTTGCTATCAAAATATGATTCCATGAATTTTTAAAATTTCTATTTCCAGCCTTTTTTCACGTTTGATCATTTCTACGCAGAATTCATGGTACTCGAATATTCCATTTTTCGGGGAAATTCATACGCAATGTGAACCTTGTGTTATTTTCATTTTTTGAAATTAATCGAATTTTGTGATGGAATAATTTTATAGTCACTTCCAATTTTCTTGGCAGATATATACTATCCGATGGCGAGATAAAGATGTCAATTTCCCTAAATTTTAGATTCTTTTTAAAATAGTAATTTTAATGCACCTTATATTATATTACTATAATGCACCTTAATATTATGCTAAATATATTTAACTAAACTATACTAAACTAAACTACTATAATAAACCCTGTGTACCTGTCTATTTGCGAAAAGCAAAAAGCTTCTCAAATGCAAAAGCTTTATTCAGAAACATAGAGGTAATTATAAAGATACACCCCATAACACCCTAACATCATCTCGTTAGCAGAACGCGAAGGGAAAAATTCCGATTGCTCGCGACACAGTCTGCCCTCTACCGTCATTTATCAAACCATCTGCACCCCTTTGGACCACGAAATATCAATCGCGAAAAACCCCCGTCTGCCACTCGACTTTGCATGCTCGTAAATTCACAGCGTGTCTCCAGCTGTTTTCCTCACCCCGTCGCATCAGCCCCTCAGCTTGCATGCTCGTAAATTCACAGCGTGTCTCCAGCTGTTTTCCTCACCCCGTCGCATCAGCCCCTCAACCGTCATCCTCACCCGTCAACTCCTTCCGCCTCCATGGCGAACGTTCCCGGTTCTTCCCTTCCACTTTCCTCATCCTCAACCCCTTTCGCCCTTTGTCCCTCACTGGATATAATTAATTCCGGTGTATCTGGCGCGTGGATGGAAAACGGGGGCAGCAGAGGCATTGTTCCTTGACTCTTTCACCCTTTGTCCTTTGACGGTGGCCTTCGACGTCGTCAAACGGAGCCACCCCCAGAAAGGGGACGTACGAAAGAACGCACTCACGAATAACGTATCGAGTGTGTAATTTGCCGATTCACGAGAGCTCTGCTTTCCTTGGTTTAATTGTCATTCCGGGTGCTTTGGCCCCTGTGATCGGGGATGATCGAGTGGTTACAGGTTCGCTACGCTTGGCTGGTGTTCACGTGTCTTGCTGCACAAGAGTTGCATCGCTCGTGTGTCGGAACCTCGTGTTCCGGAATTTTTCACCAGTAATGCATTTGAAGTGGCTCTTTTAAACGAGGACCGGGTGGTCGAAGGAAAGAAAAAGAAGGGAAACGGGGCCTGCTTCTCGTCAGGCAGGCTACCTAGCAGGCCCGTGACGCGGGATATCAGTAGCAGGTCAGGAACTACTACTACCGAATGCATATTAGTTCCTTGGCCAAACTGATAGTTCGCATCGAATGCATATATGCGGCGTTTGTCCGCAAATGGTTAATTTAGAGTAGGCCGCATCCCAGCAAATGGGCCTTACAACCCTGCAAAACTCCCACCGTGAGAGTTTCAGTGTTCGGGACGCAATACCTTCATTTCTCAAATGCACAGTAATAGTTCTTGTCCTGCTACCTGAGTAATATTAGGGTGTGTGACAGCTTCGATGTTTTTCTATGGTGGTGGATGTTTAAATAATTTGGGTCCTTATGTCTATCATCTTGAGGGTGATTTATTGACCTAAGTGGTGACTAAGTCATAACGAGTGTACACGAATCAAGGGACACTGGCAGTAAGAACATAAACAGTGTTCCACTTAATTTGGGACGTTCGATTCTGGGTCCACAACAGAAGGCACAGGGTGTTCTGTCCGCTAATACGGCCCTGATCATAAGAATGACCACTATTGGCTGAAAGGGAACGAAGAACATTGATCATTGTCTTCACAGTCAGTACCAGTGATCAAGGAAGTGTCATCGGAGTTAGTTAGTCAACCGTGAAGATCTAAACACACTGTGCCTTCTTTCCTCGAACGCACAATACATGTAGGAAGCAAAGGGCTGAGTACTTTCGAGAAACCCTACTTCTTCAAATCCCTCTGCTATCGAATGCAAAATGGCAGCCAGTGCCGTGATTTGACGATTGGCATGATCTTGGTAGCTGCTTTCGTGTTATTGTCATTCCAGGTTTAGGATATTCGAATTCTGTGAGAGTTTTGGATTCAGTTGAAGGTGTGATTGAGTTATGGGGTTCCTTCTGTATGGTTGAATTCGATGACTGTATCCTTTAGGGAAAGGCAGGGTTGCGTTTCGTCCTAGCCCTGTTAGTGGACCCATCAGTAAGGTTAGTAAATCTACCTAGCAGACCCTTGCCTTGACCAGGACACTATTGGAAAGTCTAGAATTGGTATATATGGGAATCAAATACCTTGAACCCTCGATCCTCTCCAAAACTCTGTCATAAAATGATTCCCTCTTGATTCCCTCTGATACGTGAACGGTTTGTCGTGACAGAGTGGTTAGAGGTTTGACATACTTGGTTAGCTAGCTCCTATTATTTAATTGTCATTTTTAGATCCTCGAGATCGCTAGGTATGACTCACTGGTTAGGTTATCTGGTTTGGTATACTCTGTTGGCACTAGTATTTAGTGGTTTGCATTGTGTTGGAATTGGTGTTGGATCGGAATCTTTGGTTCCATAATTGGTGAAAATATAGAGCTTCTAGTGTCAAGATATAACGTATTAATCCTGTGATCTATGGATTAGTGGCTGCGCCTGTTCACTCGTCACTTTGCCTCAAATTTTGAGTTTGATTTAGCCTTTCTCAAACACCTTTGAACCTCTATAGACTGCAGTTGAGGGTGTACGTAACCGTGGTCTGAAAACGAGGATTCTGGAGATTATCTCGAGGTTCTGCTAGCGTTGCAGGTACGATTTTATGGGGGTCAGATAACGGACTGGTAGTGGAGATTTTATTATACTCCTGCTTGACCTATCGGAAGGAAATTTTCATGCGGAGCTTCAGGGAAGATTAATTCCTCGTCTTATCAATAATTTATCTGCTATTCCTCGGCCGATGGTCCGATAAATTATGGAACACCTTGGAATAATAAATCACCAACGACCACGTCGGAATGCGAGAAACGGTCTGGTGTAATCGTCGATTAAATACCGAGCCAAGTGGTTATAATATACAGAAACGCGAAGCAACCGGTGGAGTTTCCTCCCACTTGAAGGTCAACGCGATCCGTGAACGAGATCGTTGTTTCCGGCCAACGGTCTGTTAGACGTTTCAGTCATTAAATCCCGCGGAAAAGACTCGTGAAATGAAACGGAGGCTACTCCGGCCAGGAACGAGACGACTGTAATAAAATCGTCGCGATAACCACGGACCAAGATTCCATTCATCGAGCTCAACATGTGACTCTTGCCTCTTTTCATTCGAAAGAGAGAACCCGTTTTACGTATTCCTGCCAGTGTGGAGATCGTTCCAGGCATCTTTATTCTCTTCCTCTAATTTCCATGAATTCTCACCCGTTCAGCGAGTGTCAGTTCTCTGGATAGGACATGTCCCTGTGCATCAGGGGTTCTGGGTCGAGTAGCTACGTCACTATGATCAATTGTTGCGAATAGAATTCGACAGTCAGGTTAATTCTTAGGTTCAGAAAGGCAGGCTGTCCCTTTTATGTGAATGGGGGTCCTTTCCTCGTGGTGCTTATGAGAGTCTTGTGGTTCCTATGGTGCTCCCAATTGGGGTATCCTGATGACCAGTCTTGCTATGATAGGTAGCAGGTAGAAGGATCTTATTTGAATACTTTCCCAAAGCTTTTCAAAGTCTTCTGCTTCTGTCATATTTCTATGAAACAACTATTTCACCTGACCCTATAAATAGAAATCAAGAGACATCAGACTAGGGGACCTAGAAGGCTAACTGATTGGTCCGTTATGACCTACCCAACGTTGAGAGAATTGTTTGTTAAGAAATTCACGTAAACTCAATGCAAAATGTGGTGGGGCATGTTAAAACAATATTTGATAGAGTGTTCCTAATGAGACCTTATGCAGCACATCGTGAAGATTATTTTGGAAGAATTGTAAATAACATTGGGACTAACGAGTATGCATGGTGTCCTATAAGGACCTGTGGGGGATTTCCTCACGATTGTTGTTGTCGGTTAGTCGTAGATGCTAGAAGGGACGAAAGGAAAAGGAAGGGGATGTGTTTTGTCCTGGGCCTGCTAGTGGGCTCGTCAGTAAGGCTAGTAGTAGGCCCTGCCTTAGACTAGGGTAGGAATTTGTACCTGTGGCATTCAGGGATTCACCGAGAGGACTTGCGAGAAACCTTGAAGCTCCATTTTCCATCTAGCAGTGACGGTGTGAACGTTGGTCACTACATGTCTATTTTTGAGGGTCAAGGGATTCGCTACTAACATCTTTGGATCTGTCAGACCTCTGTTTCTTGAGAAAATAGACTAGAAAATAGGTGTCTTATATAGCTAACAAGAATTCTGTTCTCTCCAAGAAATCTCTATATCCCGAATATTAATCTGATGATAAATCCAATCTAAAAACGCGTTCAATGCCTAAAACGTAGAGCTTCCTCCAAGAAGCTCATAGATCCCGGAAGCACGGGTGAAAAAATGCAGCGAGTGCATCTGCACTTGGCTTTTAATTAACGTGGCGAACCCCGTTGTCTGTCGGGAGGAACATCACGCCCCAGAAAATACTTCGCTTTTAGCCAAAAATTAATCCCAGTAGCCGACAAAGTATCTCGATGACGAACACTCCTGGCTTACAAAGACCTGACTCGGCCAGACCTAGACACTGACCTGTAAACCATCCGGATCTCCATTTGCACACTCGTTTCGCCGTCTCGTCCTCTTCAACAGCAGTACAGCGGTCTGCCAACGCCTGGTATATAACCGGCCCTTCTAACCCCTCGAAAAATTCAATTTTCCCCGCAAGTAACCCACCCCTAGGATGGGAATAGAGAAAAGAATTCCGAAGCGCGCGAAGCCCTTCGATTACGCTGTGCACTCCATCGTCTGGTGGGTACAGCTCGAGATAATTGCGGGACTAGGTGGCGAGAGGAAGCGGAAGAGGGACAGACGGGTGAGGAACAACTGGAAATCGTCGGAGAAGGCAATGGCGGCCGCGTAACCGGTCGAGATATCGATGCAGCCGGGCTGCCAGTTATTGGGGGAACGTGCCTCACGATATTGCAGTCTATAATTGAACGACATTGCCACGTCAACGGAAATAGAATAGAAATTGGTATGGAAATGGCCGCGCGAACAGCTGCCGTGGGTACTTTTGTTTTCTCGCGCATCCACCAGATCTCGATCGGACTCTGATCGATCCATCGTTGCCTCTTTGTTACTCCTTTCCACTCTCAAGCTTCTCACTCCGTCTTTCGCTCTTTTCTTGCCTCGTCATCTCGAGATCCTTTGCGTCTATGGTTTCCTGTTTCTGGCTATGAGCCTTCCAGGTCTCTTTCTCAGTTTCTCCCATCGACTTTTCTCTTTTCACTTTGTTCTGGGTTCTAGACATCTTCAGTGTTGGTCTAGGTGGATCTATCTCGTGTTTATGATTCCCTGTTTTGGGCTATGTAGTTTTTAGCTCTGTTTCTCATTTCCTTTGATCGAGTCTTCCTGTTTTCACTTTGTCCTAGGTTCTCGAGATCTTCAATGTCGATCTAGAATAGGTGGATTCTTCGTATGTCTATGGTTCCCTGTTTTGGTCCATGTAGTTTTTAGCTCCGTTTCTCATCCTCTTTGATAAAGTCTTCCTGTTTTCATTTTGTCCTAGGTTCTAGAGATCTTCAATGTCGATCTAGAATAGGTGGATCCATCGTGTGTCTATGGTTCCCTGTTTTGGTCTATGTAGTTTTCAGCTCTATTTCTCATCCCCTTTGATCGAGTCCTTTCTTTCCTTGCTTCCTCGCGTGTTCCTGAGATCTCTGGTGTCGATTGCGGACAGGTCGATCCATCGTGTGTGCGTTGCCCTCCATTTCCGATTATGAAGCCCTCTGTTTCCAGTTTTCTCTGATCGATTCGCGCGATCCATCACGAAAATGGTCATTGTCCTCCATTTTCGACTGTGCACCTCTTAGCCCTGTTTCTCATTTTATCTGACCGATTTCTCCCTTTCTCGCTTCCTTTGTCACCGCCTTTCCTCGTCGTTTGCTCAAGTGTCCTCGTGATCTCCAATTTTGACCAAGGACCTGTCGCGAGTTCTCATCTGTGAAGCTTCCAGCTCTGTTTCTCATTTTCCCTGACCGTTTTTTTCCTTCTTCCACTTAGCACTTGGCTCATGTCGAGAGAATCAGACGGCCATTGTTGGCGCGAGTGAGGATTTAATTCCGGGTCGCGAGTCGGTCGCTGTTTAATCCCTGCTCGTGGCTGGATTAGCCTCTATCGAGGCGATCCTGATGACGGAAGTTGCTGTCTTCTGGGATTTTCGGCTGATCAGGGACTGTTTCAGATAGAGGGCGGGATCTGACGTCCGTTCTTCCCTCTGGGTGACTGGTTTGGAAAGTTCGCGGAGTTTCCTCCCTGATTTGCGGGATTATAACGTTGTTGGGATACATTATGCTAGTTTTTGTCGGTAACTCAGGCGTATCGGGGATTTGGGGAAAATGAAGTTTATTGCTGTTGTTTTTGGACACGTGGGATACTGTTGTTGGGTATAACGTTGATTTTTATCGCCTGGTTAATTTTCTTTGGCTCGTGTATCATTTGGGAATAACAGACTAATGGAGGATTCGAGTTATCCCCAATTTGCTGTAATTTTGTTTAAAATATTTTGTTAAAACACCTTTGATGTTTAAAATAGAAATATTTATTAATTTTTCTAATTTTCTAAAGCCTGATTCACAATTTTAATCGAAATTTCGAGCGATTGTAATAAAATGGTGGATACAGGATAATTTAAGAAGATATTTGAGAAGGTTCGAATCTGTTGCTAACTCCATGGCGCAAGATAGGTTGTATCGATTGCAGGATTAATTAGGAAATGTAGGGAATTGATTTATCTATTGTTTCTAACGCAAGTTGGACATTCGAGTAGTGGTATATATCGAAATTAATTAGACTAAGAAATTGGAAACTCTCGAGATGCATGAGCCAGGAACTCAGGAGTTCAGGCGTTTTGCAAGTGAGTCGATGATGCTTCACTGAAGCATGGTTCGATGCATCGCAATTAATTTACAACTACCTTACCTTGATAAATCTCAATAACTGCCAATCTTCCAGATAATTACCAAATAAAATCAGCATATTATCGTTCATCTTGTACTTCATTTAATTTAAAATTGCGTTTTCTTCTGTTACAGGTACGTGTCAGACAGATCCATAATCCAGAAACCTAATCGAACTCAAATCGAAGTTGACGTGAGTAAAAAGTTCTTTATTCGCGAAATTTAATACAATTTCAAAGTCTTGGAAGATTCTCCTTCGCTCGATTAACAGCGAAATTTGTTATTAGCAGTAAAACGTAGGTTTCTACGTCGCCTTAAAGTTCAGGCCACAAGCCAGAATTAACTACCCCAAAATCAAGCGACCCAGATCACCCCTAGTCCAGGGAGTTTAATTTTAACATATATTCTATTTTGGGGGTTAAAATGTACGACTTCCCAACCACCCGAAGTACAGTCTACGAATTAAAATAGAATACCCCAAAATCAGATGACCTAGCTCACGTCTAACCTAAATTATTTAATTTCAACGTACGCTCTATTTTTCGGGATGGAAATGCAGGATTTTCTGATCACCTAGGATCTAGACTACAAACGAAGTCAAAAGATCCTAAAATTAACACCTAACAATGCCCAGGATGACTATAGTCACCTAACATCTGACGATGTCTGTGTCCTAGCGATGATCATAGTCATCCAACATCAGCTTTCACGGTGCATTGTCGATGACTATAGTCATCCAATGGTTAACAGCTCGCTAAAAATTCCAAGTACAGTTTACGAATTAAATTAGGAATCCCCAAAATCACATGACCCAGCTCATGTCTAACTTAAATTACCTAATTTCAACGTACGTTATATTTCTCGGGATAGAAACGCAGGATTTTTTGATTATTTAGGATCTAGACTATAAATGGAGTCAAAATATTGTAAAATTGACATCTGATATTGCCCAGGATGATTATAATCATTCAATGTCTGACGATGTCTGTGTCCTAACGATAACCATAGTCATCCAACGTCGGGTATTCACATTGCACCGTCGATGATTATAGTCATCCAACACCTAGCATTCACGGCACACTAAAAATTCCTAAAAATTCTCATTAATTCGTAATCTTGATAGATTAGAGTATCACAATGTTGGAGTATCTCTGCATTATCGTAGCATTTGCGAGCAACATCATGTAGGTGCATCCAGGTGTAAGAGATTTTTCAATGAGTTTTTAATTATTCTAAATTGAGCCGTGAATATTCTGCCTTTGATTATCCCTTTTCTTGATTGAGAAAGGATGAAGAAACTGAAGGATGAAAGGTACAAGCGACTCGGTACACAGCCCTGGCAAATCCCAGGAGCGTCCAGGTGCTTCTTCGCGAGGTTTTTCTCCGGTCAAGCAACCGGTTGAACGAAAACCAGCGGACCAGCCCCGTTAACTAATCGAATACGGTCTCGACGGGTTAAAATCCCAGCCGTTTCACCGGCGCCATAAACTATTTTCATTCTCCCTCGCGGTCCGACCGTACGTTCATATTTCACCTGGCCGGACCCCTTTCCCGAACACGGAACTTCCCTTAATCGGATCCCAGTGGCTGGTTTCCAGCGAAATTTTCCTGGTAACCGGACCGAGCTAGCTACCCCGGGAACACCCCGTGTCTCTCTCTACGTTCTCGCGGAAATAGAGCGTCTATGCTAGGTGTAGACAGAGTGGAAGTCGTCGATGGTAATCTCGGAGACCTCGCGTTTGGAGAGTAGGGATGGGGAGAGATAGGACTCGAAGATTCTTGGCTTTCGGATATTTCAATTAAGTTATTTTCTCTCTCTCTCTCTCTCTCTCTCTCTCTCTCTTTCTCTTAGAGTTGTAATTTTTAATTGCAATAATTTTTCTAATTGTTTATACGAATTTTCAGAGCAAGTCTACTTTGATTTTTCTTTTAGGTATATCAATTAGGATTCTCTTGCCAATTTCTTGTTTTAGAGGGGAGGGCTTTCGTTATTTGTTATTAAAATTATTTTTTCATTGACAGTTATATAATTCTTTGTGGAATAAATTTTTCTTTTTTTCTTTTAAAAATATTGGTTGTGATTTTTTGTCATTTTTTTCTTCTTTTCTTTTAGGAAGGAAGGGATATTGTTATTTGTCATTAAAATAATTTTTTTATTGACAATTATGTGACATATCGTGGAATCAATTTCTCTATTTTTTCATTTATTTTTCTCTCTTTTCCATGCCAGGAAATTTTGTTATCAATTTTCATTTGCTGAAGAACTTTCTCTAGTATGCTTTGACATGATTTCGACTACCTTTTTGTAAGTTCAATCTGTTTTTCTTATACATGAGAAACCTATAATAATAATTATTATTATTATTATTTTCCTTTTTCTTAAATGATTGTTTTACGTGGAATTTTTACAAGACTGATTATATTATTTATTTATTTATTCATTATTTTAAATTTGGTATATAAATTCTCCTTTTAAGTAGTTTTTCGAATAGCTAAAAATTATTATGTTTCCTGTAAAACCATTTATTTCGTGTATCGTTTTTATTCGACTGTATTCATCCATTTTTCACCGTTTTCGGTATCTGTGTACAGTTTACTCGTACCTGGTCGTTACTTTAATTTCTCATTTTTAATATAGATTCTTCCAAAGCACCATATGCTGTTATATCATGGACACGATACCATAATGGATTCCGCGAATATGGATGCGCAATATTCGAGATTAATTGTGCATAAGAACGTGGTTTATCGTTGTCACAGATGGACTTCGGACCGTATGACGAGTGTGACATAGTTTTTAGGAGACAACAGATCAAAAAGCTAATCATGTATAGTGGTTAATCTCGGAGGAAAATTTCGCCGCTATTTGCACGATACAAGTGTCCGGTTTCAATAATCTTAACTTCTGTTTACTCGAATTAAATCGCAATCGACTTTGATGACATTCAGGGACATTTAAATTTCACTAGATCATCGATTAAACGTAAACAGTCCTACTCACTATGCATGGAATTTTATTCGAAATTATTTACGTCCACGAGAAATATTTTTTCGTCAAACGAACATAATCGTGGTCTTACCATTTAATGGTAAAATGGTATGCATGTATTTATTTTACATTGAAATGCTATTTCGAATTTCCCATCTGTAGGGTATCTATTATTTAACAACTTAGTAACTTAGTATAGTATAGTCCATTGTTCTTCAAAAATATTTCCAAATTTGAAATTGTCATTTGAAAAAGATATTTATCTTTTATATTATTTAAGGATTTAATAACTTACTATAGCATAGTAACATGTTCTTCAAAAATATTTCCAAATTTAAAATCGCCATTTAAAAAAGATATTTATCTTTTATACAATTTGTGAAATATTTTAAATGTTTACTTATTTTAATTATTAATAATTATTAATTTATTATTAACTATTAATAATAAGATGCATTTCCTACAAAAATATTGAAAATAATTGAAAACATTTCGAAAAATATATTGTGAAATTTTTATGTGTCCTTTCCTTCGTCGATTATGTTAATTCTTAATCCATCGACTCTTCGTAATCTTCCAAATAGTTTTTCCAAGGGTTTTCCGAGATTTTTCCGACTACTTTGCGTCATTAGCACACCAACACAAAGTTCTGACAAATCGATCCTTTCACCAATAGCCTCGGTTAATTATCATCTCGAATGTCCAACAAATAGCCCAATACACGTAAACAGATAACACGTACACTTCGTTCTTCAAAGAATCGAACCTTTAACCTCTTTTAGAGGAATGCCATTCGTTATTGTTATCGATATTTTTTCATACAAAGAATTCCTCTCCAATTTGTTATTTTCAATGGTCTACTGTACACCCCGTGCACTGTTATCTTTATTTTTATTTGCGAAGGGTTAAAGCAGTTATTGAAATTTCAAATTTCTGTAAAAGTTCAATTTTTTTTACACCATTTGCGTGTATTTTTTCGGAAGTGTAGCAGAAAATTTTGTTTTGCTTTATTTTTATTTTTTTAATGGGATAATATAACGATTCGAGTATTGTCAGTGTGGTGTGACGGTGTGATGTTCGTGTATTATGAGTTATCGTTCAGTATTATCAATAACCGATTATCGAATAATAATAAATCTGGTGAAACAACCGATTTTAAGTATAATCGCTCCGCAGAATCAAGAATATTTGACGTGCAATTCTTTATGCTTCTATTATGCAATATTATAATTCTCTCTCTTTTTATTTTTAATTAGTATTCTGTTTATGTGTGTGTTTTTGTCTTGTATTTCTAATGCGAATGCAAATATGTCTCTCTTTATATAATAACGCGTTCATCTAGTATAATTTATAATAATCGGTCTGAAATCTCTAGATCGAGCTTCATGTCCCTAGATCAATAGCATCAAACTACTGAATTGTACTAGAATTAAATGGAATCTTCGAAACAATAATATTTATACTCCCCTAATTTTTGTAAATCCATTATGGAAACTAAATATTCCTTGATGACTAAAATTTTTTTTATCCATATTAATTTTTCTAAACTTAAATAGAATTTAAAGAAAAATTTTCATATTTCTTTTTATAAAACCGTGAAATAAATTTTTAAATATAATTTATATAATTTGTATATAATTCAAAGTATAATTTTTATAAAACCATAAAAAGAAATACAGGGTGTCCTAAAAGAATGTATACACACTTTGCGTGATTATAAAAACAGTATATATTTACATGGATTACAGATTACAGAAAAAATAAATTAGAAAGAATAAGGTATTAAAGTGTATATATGTTTTTTTTTTTTGGACACCCTGTGTATATATATATGCACATACATAGCTAAATTTTTCTTCGTTACGTGATATTTTCTTTATCGATAAATACGTCGTCAGTGGTCCGCAGAATTTCTAAAATCGCCCGTTGAGATCCACGTTTCCACGTAAGTTAGTCGGCCCTGCGCGAGGCCAATTCCCTAGACCAAGTCACTAGACGTCAGGGGCCACCGCGCGGCCGTTGAGAACCGCTGTCGGTTTTACGACTCGCCCCGATTCCCACTCATTCTCTGCCC
>NW_016908821.1:926088-933302 GCF_001483705.2 Eufriesea mexicana | reverse complement strand
GAACGTTTCATGGAATTAACTCGCCTTGGGCCACGGCTATATTTCAGCCCTTTTATACCGGTCCTCGGAACGTATTTGCTTTCCAACGGGGCCACCAGATACGGGGTCGCGTGTTTAAGGGAGAACGGTGAATTTGAATTCCCTCACCGCGTAGAAGAAAACGGGTCTAGCTTTACGATCGGCCGATGCTTCTTAGCGTTCGTAACTCGTTTAGCCAGTAATTGCACAAAATCGGTTGGTTTCACCCGTGCGAGACTTTGGCAGATAGATTTCTCCTAGGGACTAGTGCGTGTTTTGGCTACCACTGGCGCTGTGTAATTGGCTCGTTCTATGATATGTTCATTGCTCAGTGGGTAACAACGACGTTCAGTGTTTTATTTTAATGGAACTGATTTTTATTTTTATGTATTTATTTATTTATTTTTTTTTGGTGAATGAAAAATTTTGGAGGGTTATTTCTCAATACAGTTGTAGAGAGCTTCGAGTCTCTGTGGGGATTTTGGAATATTTATTTCGTATCAAAATTTAAGAAATTTTTGGATTCCCATGGGAGTTTTGGATAATTGGATAATTTAAGGTATCTGTGGACTTCTGTGGAAATTTTGAGGTATTTATTTCGCATTAAAATCTGGGAAATTTGTTTATTAAAAATTGCAATGTATTAAAATATGTTTGGAAAGGTTATTATTCGAAGAAAAAGCTTCATATCGTGGGATATTGTTTAATCGTGAAAGGTGAGGATTAATAAATCCAAATAGGACGGTGACAGGTAGTAGACATTCGCCTCGCTCAAGGCCTCTTCCCCCACCACGCGCATTCCCATCAGCAGCTATCCCCTCTCCGCGGCCCCGACACATTAACGTGTCTCCTCAGTGTTTCAAGTAGCGAAGAATCATTACTTCCTTTCTCAAAGTATGATACTGTTCCATACTATACGTTTAAAGGCACATTTATAAGTCCCTCTGAGCGGTACAATTAAATGCCACCAACTCGTTTTCAATATCAAACAATCTCCCAGGCATTTCGCAAACTAAGTTGTGTGATCCAATATATCCAATAATCTGAAATTTATAAAATTGTCTCTCATATCACAAATAAATAACTCTTTTAATTTTCAATCTGCATAATATTTTTACATTATGTATATACTAGTTATGTATATATTACGTAGATACGTGACTCTTTCTCTCGCATCCAATATTTTCTCGCCCATCCATTTACTAACATCGTTCTCAATTTTTTCAAGAAAAAGAAAGAATTTATTAACATCGTCCGCAATTTATCCAAGAACAAAAAGAAAATGTACTAACATCGTCTTGAATTTTACCAAGAAAAAGAAAAAATTTACTAGCATCGTCCTCAATTTCTTAAAAAAAAATGAAATGCACTAACAGTGTCCTAAATTTTGTCATAAAAAAGGAATGTACCAACATGGTCCTCAATTTTTCCAAGAAAAAAAAAAAATATTATCGTACAGGACGATTGCCATTTACAGTTGGGTGAGTTTTCAGCTGCAATGAAGCAAGGTAACCAATGGTTGGAAACCAGTGGGGAAAGGAGTCCCGTTAGCCTTCCACCCCGCGTAATCTTCCCTCCGCCCGGTGTAGTTTTATTCCCCTTGCGCGTATACGGCCCTGCAGCAGTCGTAAAATCGTTGTACCGAAGTGGTTGACAGCAGCTTACCGGCCGGATCGTAAACGTTTCCATCGACGAGGGGAAGCGGAAGTGGCGGCCGCGTTGCAGCCCCGTTGCATTCGATATCTCGAGGCAGCAGCCATGCAGCGATTATCCAACCTCCTGGCCGGGTGGAGCCACCGTCGCGTTCCTTGGCCCCTGAGACCGGAAACGCGGCGGACACGAGCTCGTGTCTTCCAGTCTGTCCCAGTTTAACCGTGGAAATCGCTTCGCTGCTTTCTACGCCGATCTGCTCCGGCTTTTTCGCGGAAGAACGGACGCAAAAATTGAAGAAATTGAAGAAGGGAATTTGATAGACCTACGAATGTTTTTCCTTTTTTTTCTCCTCCATTAAATGTAGCTTCTGTCGAGACTTCCTTTGCAGGAGATAGACTCTTCATCGAGGGATAAAGAATTTTTTAATTTTTAGGGTTCGAGAGATAATTGTGAATTGGAAAAAATTAATTCGAATTTGAAAATTTAGCGGATTGCATAGGAATTTTTTAAATCGTTGAAATATATTTATTTGATGTACACAAAGGTACAGGAATATTATTTCTCTGTCTTTAATTCGAATTTGAATTATTATATTAATGACGGTTTGGGAATTTAGGTATTCATGAAGGAATTTTTAAAAATTTGAAAGTATTGTGAATTGGAAATAATTAATTCGAATATGAAAATTTAGTGGATTGCACAGGAATTTTTTTAATCGTTGAAGTATATTTATTTGATACATACAAAGGTACAGAAATATTATTTCTCTGTCTTTAATTCGAATTTGAATTATTATATTAATGACGGTTTGGGAATTTAGGTGTTCATGAAGGAATTTTTTAAAATTTGAAAATATTTATTACAGATTTTTGGGGATTGCTTCTGAAATTATTAAATAATACAGACACTGTCAGATGAATTTTTAAATGTTCGAATTTGGGACGAACAGGGAATTTTATAGGGAGAGCTGTTTTTCGCGGTGAAAATTTGAAAAATTCACGCAGCAAGAGAGAATGTATAGCTGGTTGTGGAAAGTGTTTTAATTATGAGTTTATAACTGCAGTTTCAAAAATGCTTACCTGCAGCGAATTTTTTTGCATGTGGTATTTAAAATGAGCAGAAAGTATGTAAAAAAATGCTCGCTTTACATGACAATGTAAAAATGTGAGTTTTAATTATTTAACTCTGACCGTTATTTCCAAAACGTTTTTATAGCACGAATTTTTGAGTGGGGGTATTAAAAATGAACAAGACGTACATGAAAAAGAAAATACCTCAGGAAAGTTGCATGAAAAGTATGAAAAATTTCACTCCGCGTGTTCGAGGCATTTCCAAATCGTATTTCTACAATTTTTGAACGTAGAATAATTATTATAATAGTATATAATAGTAATAAGTATTACACGTATCTCCAAATTTGTTAAAAAAATAAAAATAATAGCTTCTACAATATTTTCCATTTAACATGCCCTTTTCCTAAATTATAAATCACTTTATTATTTTTTATTTTTTTCATTGTCTGATTAATCACAAACCAAATTCTAATTATATTTTAATTACGCCAATTGATACCGTCGATGGTTGATTAATTAAACACAAAGAAATTACAAATCCAGTCGGTTGTTCTTTCATTTCCACTCGCGTCCTCCATCTTGTGTTAATTCGCTTAATGGAGGCAGTTTCAAAATGGCGTCCGGCGTGCTAGAACGGCGCGGGTCGTTTTCTCGCGTCTGGTTTTCGCTATCCACGTCGGAGGATGATGTCAAAGAGCTAAGATGGCTCTTGTAACGACCTAGACAAATAGCAATTGCGCTCTCCAAACACTTTAACGTAGTTAGCCAAGGTTTCGACACACGTGCATCTTGGCCAGTAGTTACACAAGATTAACTTGGCGTATAACATGTGGGTTATAGCAATCCATGCAACGGAGCAGCGTTATCAGTTTCAGGAAACGGTCCTGCCACTTAGGGACTCCTCTTGTTAATGACAATTAGGGGATACTTGAACGTGGCTGGAAATATCCTCCGAGTAATGGGATATTTAATATTCAAACGTTTTAATGACTCGTTTAAATATTTCCTCCCTACCCTATACCCCTGTGTTATTTTATCATTCGCTGTTATTCCATATCGATTCGGTATTATCCCAGTCTCGATATCGTGCCAGTCGAATCACTTGCCATTTAAATGCTAATTATTTATTAAAATGTTTCTATGTCCGCGTGGCCGATATTCCAAAAATGTATCTCGTCGACCGCGGGTTTTGGAATAAAGAAAATTGGGAAGGGGAATACCGAAAAATTCTTCGCCAGAGAACGTGCTGTGCAACCCGTGACAATTGATTCCTATCAATTTTGCATTTCTAAAATTGATATCCAGCGAATAATGTGGAATTTAAAACGATTCGGGGTTACGTTGATAAAATATTTTTAGACACGAAGGTGCTCGATGGTGTTTAATAAAATATTATGTGAGCATTTTAAAAATGACGGATTATCGAAAATTGAATTATTTGAATTATGTATTATTCGAAAAATTGAGGACGCTTTTGAGAATAGGACGAATAAATTAAAATGGCGAATCTAGTGTATTTTCTTGGAATTTTCAGTTGTAATAGAGTTAGATTTTAATTGCTATTTTTAATTGTCCAACAATACCTTCGTTACACGCCAGAAGTATGCATCGGGTCGTCCACAAGTGCACAGAAGGCGACCCCTATCTGTGCCAACCCCAAACCCAGTCTTAACTTCAATCTCCGCACGTTCTGCACTCTAACTAGCCAAACTTGGAAGCTTCCTTCGCTCCTTGGAAAAATGGCTGGTAATTGTAATTGCAAAAATCGCGAATTGACGTGGTACCTATTAAAAAGTCCACACAGGGGTTGAACAGGCCAATTTTACCACAGCCTTTTTTGTCCACGTTTATATAGGGAGTGAAAGAGCCAATATCTCTAAAAATCACGAGTCGTCGAAATATTTTATTAAAAAGTCAACATAGGGGTTGAAAGAGCCAATAACTCTGAAAAGCACGAGTCGACGAAATATTTATTAAAAAATTAACGCGATGAAAGAAGCCATTACTTAAAAATATTGACGAGGCAATTAAATATTACTTTTTTAAATTAATACAGGGGTGCAAATGATCAGTGACTATAAAAATCACGAATCAACGAATTATTTATGTATTCAAAAATTAATATAGGGTTTTGGAAAGGCCAGCAACGATAAAAATCACAAATCAACGAAGTATTTGTATATTTAAATATTAATGTAGGGGTTGAAGTGTTCAACAATGAAAATTAAGGGACGAGGAAATATATCAATCAAAAAATTCATATGGGGATTGAAAATACCAGTAACCACAGAAATCACGAATCAACGCTGTATTTATATATTAAAAAATTAATATAGGGGTTGAAATGTTTAACAACAATAAAAATTAAGGGACAAGGTAATACATTAATCAAAAAATTGATATAGGGATTGAAAATACCAGTAACCACAGAAATCACGAATCAACGTTGTATTTATATATTAAAAAATTAATATAAGGGTTGAAAATACCAGTAACCACAGAAATCACGAATCAACGCTGTATTTATATATTAAAAAATTAATATAGGGGTTGAAATTTCCAACAATAATAAAAATGAAGGGACGAGGACATATATTAATCAAAAAATGGACATGGGGGTTGAAAATACCAATAACCATAGAAATCACGAATCAACGCTGTATTTATATATTAAAAAATTAATATAGGGGTTGACAGGACCAACAATAGTAAAAATCATGAGTCAACGAAATATATTAATCAAAAAATTGATATGGGGGTTGCAAATACCAATGACCATGAAAATCACGAATAAACGAACTGCTTATGTATCAAAAAAGTTAATATAGGGGTTGAAGAGACCAAGCACAATACAAATCACGAGTCGACGAAATATTCATCGAGTTACGAACTGGGGGGTTGAAGGGGTCAGCTTTGCGATAGTTTTTGCCCACGATATCCATCTCGAGCCGAACCATAAACTTCGTACGCCCGTTTAAGCCCTCTTACCTACGACATCGTCTTCTCCATACGACAAAAACCGGGCATTAGACGGGAACCGTCCACAAACACACGGGGGACAACCCTTAACCATCGGATCCACCCGGAGCTCCAGTTTCCACACACGTCCAAACCGAGTCGCTCCAAGTTGGAAAGTTTCTTCGTCCCCTAAAAGTGGCGCTCGGATCGATATTGCGAACGGAAATCGGCCCGTTGTCGCGGAAATGGAGAGCCCCGTAACGTCCCTAGGGATAGGCTTGGCCTAGATTCCATGGTGATCCAGCCGCGAGATATTATCAATTAATTAACGAGCCAGGAACGAATGGAAGTTGGGCTATTTGCACGGTGTGTTCCTTACTGCGTTCTTTCTCTTTCCTGCGGTAGCCATTGCTAAATTCAGGCCTCCAGTGATCGATGAGTATAATATCGATCGATGCAGCGACATCTGGACTGATATACCATTATTTCTCTTTTTTCTATATTTTTAGTAAAACTTCTAACAATTTTAGTGTCTTTTGAGGTTAACATTTCTTAAAATAAGTTTTGTCAATCTTAATGTCTTTTTTGAGGTTAGTTTTGATGTTAACATTTTTTTAAAATAGGGGTGTTAGTGATCGTATGTTTGTTGAGGTTTATTTCGAGGTTAATTTTGATCGGTCTGTCTTTTGAGGTTAACTTTTCTTGAAATAAGTTTTATCCATCTTAATGCCTTTTTTGAGTTTAGTTTTGATCAATTTTAGTGTCTTTTGAGGTTAACTTTTCTTGAAATAAGTTTTATCCATCTTAATGCCTTTTTTGAGTTTAGTTTTGATGTTAACTTTCATTTAAAATAGGGGTGTAAGTTTATTGAGGTTTATTTCGAGGTTAATTTGATCGGTCCTTTAGAGTTTAGTTTTGAAGTTAGGCTCTGTCAAATTTGGTCACTAAGATACTTTAACATTTTGACTGTCACGCACTTACGTATGGTACGCTTAGGGGGCCATGATAAAATTTCCATTATTCTTAGGATATAATGATGAATTATCAAATAATATGGGGAAAAAGAATGTGGTGTAAATTATTAATGTCTTCTATTCGAAAAATAAAACAAAAAATTTTTTTAAATTAGTATCGGCGGATACTAGTGACCACCATGGTCCAGTGCCGGCCATTGATGACCACTATAGTCATCAACGTGTCAATATGTATATATTTGGAGGCATTTTTGTATTAGTAAGTTTAATTTCTCAATGTTAGTTTATTGTTGCTATTTTAGTTTTATTTTTATATCGTTTATTAAGTTTTATTTATCCAGTTTATTTATTTAGTTTTATTAACCCTTTGCACTTGAGAGGCGCCCTTCAGTCGCCACTTCATAAAATTTTGAAAATCGATATTAATTAATATATCAAATTTAATGTAATGTAACAGTGTGCGAGGTATCGAAATTAAATAATTCTACGTGTTAATTATTATACGATTTCCAATTTACTGTTCAGGAAATATCATCAG
>NW_016908821.1:924920-926036 GCF_001483705.2 Eufriesea mexicana | reverse complement strand
AAATACTGAAATTTTCGAAAACCCACTGAACATGTATCTTAAAGCAGAGGCTTCGAGCTTTAAAATGAGCCAAAATTCATCATCCTACGATGTTTCTTTACGAAGTTATAACCATTCGAAGATTTACAATTTTTCGACGAATATTTCTTAATAATATAATTTCTTAATTATATTGTTTAATATATTGTTTAACATATTGTTTAATACATTGTTTAATACATTGTATACACAGCTGTAAGCAATCTCCATTCGATACCACAGTTTCACTCTAGCAAAGTTTTGTTTCTATTTGTATCTTTCTGAATTTCTTCTAAACCGCCTACGCATCTTGCCGCACTTCGCGAAGTACGATATATATGCAATAACAAATAGATTCCCCACTCACCGCTAGATGGACATTGATCATTGCGTCTTTCTCGCAAGAGTGGGTGATTGTCCTTATTATAAATATCGGATCGCCACCAGATTTAATTGAGCACTACACGATGATAATCGTGTAGCGTTCTTTTTGAAAGGATGCGTCTTCTTTCATGTTACATATGGTACATGATTAGAATTGATGCTATCCTTACCTTGGTGGATGTGTGGTGGAGTATTTTATGCTCCCACACAATGTGTATGCTCTCCCTGCCCCTGCCCTGCCCTGCCCTGCCCCTGCCCTGGTCCTGGCCCTGGCCCTGCCCCTGCCCTGCCCCTACCCTGCCCTGACCCTACCCCTCTTTACCCTTCTTCTTCTTCTTCTTCTTCTTCTTCTTTCTGCTTCTCTTTCCTTCTTCTTCTTTCTCTTTCTTCTTCTCTCTGCTTCTGCTTTTCTATGCTTCTGCTTTTCGCTGCTTCTTCTTCGCTCTGCTTCTATTAATATTCTCATAAATATTCTCATAAACTGAGTTATGTAATCTGACAATGTGCGAGGTATCGAAATTAAATAATTCTACAATTCTATTATTATACAATTCTTTATTTACTGCTCAGAAAAGTATCGTCAGTTTTTTTTAGTATAGAATCTTTGAATTTCTACTCTTCTCTAGCGAAAAAATCGACGAGTGCAAAGGGTTAAAAGTCAAACCACCCAAAAGCCGATCCTACATCTATTAATCCTGAAAAATTATGTATCGG
>NW_016908821.1:912833-924906 GCF_001483705.2 Eufriesea mexicana | reverse complement strand
AAGAGTATCTGACTTTAGTTCACGATATAAATAATTATTATACGATTTCTTATTTACTGCTCAAAAAATATTAGCCTTATAGCAGAAAATTTTTCAACTCGTACCCTTCTTTATTCAAAAAATCATCGAGTACAAAGGGTTAGATTACATACGCACCCCGAAATACTAGATCCAGATATGTCATCTTGGTAAATAATAAATATATAATAATTTATTGTGCACATAAATTAGAATTCCAACGCTAATAATTTGCATTCGCCATCTCTCAAAGGACTGTTATTAACCCTTTGCACTCGACGATTTTTTCGAAACAGAAAAATAAAATAAATAAATAAATTCGAAGACTTTCTATCATAAAGTCGACGATATTTTTAAAATGTTAAATAAGAAATCGTATGCAAATTAAAACGTAGAATTATTTTATTTCGACATTCCATGCATCGTTTGATAATTTTAAATTTGATATATTAATTAACATCCATCTTTAGAATCTCAGTGTCGTCTCTCGAGTGCAAAGGGTTAATCATAGATATTACGTACAATACTATACATAAATAATAATAATCATTGTCAAGGGTAATAATTAATATGTTCAGCAATTGAACAATGAAAGCTCTGGAACCAAGCAATTTCATTCGTTTCTTAATAAAAATTGCATTTTTGTGTCACTGTAATGGAAGCAGCATGATGAAAAATGTGTTCAATTATATTTCTTCCTGGTCAAATATTAACATCAGTTTTCCAAAAATCATTTAAATATTTTCAACAGCTATGAAGTAGAGAAACGTGTAGAATATAAAACCAACAGTTCCAGTCAGTTTGGTAATTCCATTGATAAAGAATAATCGACTGGTGTGTGAGATAGCGTGGAGCACCAGGTCGATGATGGGTGCTCCTCCAAGTTAAATATCGCTTCCCAGGGTTTTATCGACGGATGGGTGGCCACCTGTACTTTTCACAAAACCCCTCGAATGAATCCATCTCTACGAGCATACCAGAGAGTGTCCAAACTTTTAGACTATACAACCAAGTATTATATCCCTAGGTCCACTATTTTCATGAACAACGTCCATCCTGTAGCTAGTCAGCGAGCTTATTTAATGGTCTCTTTTTCTCTAAAACCTAACCTAACCATGAGTGGACTATCTCATCATCCTGTGAAACCTACCTCCTCCTCTTCTTTTCCGGTTCCAATTCTTCCACGGTCAGAGTTTCCACCCTGGATCAGTGGTAGAAAATGGAGTTTATCATCATCCCCCACAGGCCCCACACCACAGGCTTCTCCTTGCTACAACACCTTCGTCAAATCTACCCTGTGAACGACACTGGGGGATTTAGAAAAATTTCCACACCCTGAAGGAGGGATTCCAGTGAAAAAGAAGAGGGACACAGGCAGGAGAAAAACCCCACCCCCCTAGTCTGTCAATGGAAGATGACACAATAGGCATGTCAGGAATATAGTTTCCAAAATTTTCTGAAACGAGGAAAATAGTGCAAAAATTACAAAAATAGTCAGGATCAGCAAACTACGAAGTATACTCAGGTCTTCTGATCTGAAAATTTACATATTCGTATGTTTTACGATCAGTATAACAAGTAGAGCCAGGATACCAACCTTCTGATTCTCTGAGAATCGATGAAAAATTATTTTGATAGAAAAAGATATGACATAAGGAAAATAGGGGATGAGAGTTATGCAGTAAAAGAGGGATGAAATTATTTTGATATTAAAAACTAGGTTATGGGGTGAAAGAGGGATGAAAATATGAGATTCTAAGGATGGGAACAATAGACAATAGCTCGAGAATGCTGTATTTCTTTATTATTTATGCTAGGTATTTATATTTATTGGACTGCAGTTGAATAGCTAATAGCTCGTGTCCCTGGAACCATGTAGAGGGGTCCATTAATTCCAACTGGAACGAGGGCGAACCGCAAGGTGCTGGAAGGAGACGTCGGAACGAATCGAAGCAGGTTTATAGCGTTCGATCGATCCTCTCCAGGAATTCCTCTGGAATCCCCGTGTGGGCGATCTTTAATTGACCCCGACGATATTTCGCGAGAATGTCTCGCGCGATTCTAATTAATGCCGTGTTCCTAGCCACGGAATGGGGTTCTTGCGGTCTGAGGTGGATCTTCGAGGTTTTCGGAGAACAACGGTGGCCTCTGAGCGATTGTTCCGATGCGTTGTTTCGAGGATGAAATCTCTTAGACCTGCCTCGAGTCGCGAACTCGCCTAACTTTCAGAGTGAGAGATTTCATAGTCATCGGGGTTTGATCTGCGAGTGGATCAGGGTGTCAGTCCTTGCTTCTGACGAAGCTGATGCTTGCCAAGTGTCAGAGTACAGTGTTCATTCACTGACTGTGTCAGGGACTCCTTTGAGTCGTGATCTGTGAATGGGGATCAGTGTCTTTGGTTATATTCAGGTTTGTGCTGTGTGAAAAATTTCTTGGTACAGCCCTGGTCCGGGTTTCAGACTCATCCATAGCTTCGTTCGGATATTCGAAACACGGTTGCTTTGACCACTGACCGATTTTTACGACCTCGCTGCGTCGTGTTCTACATTATGGCAAGGGACTTCTGGATAGGTGGGCTGATAAATAGAGTACATTCTCTGACCTCCATTGTTTCATATAGCTGGGTGTCGTGCACAAAGCTAGGAAATTGACTATTTATGCTGCTGGTACTTCCATAAACGTAAATACGATCTGTCCTGTACCTAACTTTCTAACAGACACGCCTTTGGCTAGCTGTGATCATGCAAATGGAGTCTCATTCTTCGCCACTATAATGACTAATTCGCAATCACTCATTTTAGTATCTTCTTGCTACATCACTAAAAGCTTATGCTGATTTTTAACTTTTACTTCAAATAGTTAGGTTGTTTGATTGCTCGAAAAACTGTCAGACTTTTGAGACTATTCTAAAATCTGGAAATTGAAGATCGCTGACCCAAGAGTTTACTTGAATCCTTTTCATATTGCAGCTTAAAGTCGTTCTATCCTGTTTTAATTGGTCACCCAAGCAAAGCTAGACCATGCACAGTATCTCACTACCTCAAAATTAGCGAAGACAGGTTGTCACTCCCTCGTCAAAAGAGTTACCAACTCTAATAGCAAGTATTTGTCTCACTATCTGGCTACTCGCTTTCTAGAATCTTACCATCTGCCCTAAATTTAGCAGAGACAGATCACCATTGCTTCATCAAAAGAGTTACCAACTCTAACACCAGTTGTTCATCTCACTATCTCGCTATTCGTCTCTCAGAATCTCATCATCTACTTCAAATTTAGCAAAGACATGTGATCACTCCTTCATCAGAAGAGTTACCAACCCTTACACGAGGTATTTATCTCACTATTTCGCTACTTGCCTTTCAGAATCTCATCATCTACCTCAAATTTATCAAACACAAGTCATCACTCGCTCGTCAAAAGAATCACCAACCCTAATAGCAAGTGTTCGTCTCACTATCTGGCTACTCGCTCTTCAGAATCTCATCACTTACCTTAAATTTAGCGTAGACAGGTCATCACTCCTTCATCAGAACCCTACCACCAGGTGTTCGTCTCGCTATCTCGCTACTCGCCTCTCGAAATCTCATCATCTACCCGAAATTTAGCAGAGACACGTCACTCTGTCGCAAAGACAGGTCATCATCCCTCCACTGATGGAGCCACGCAAACTAATTATCGATACTGCTACCGGCAATGCTAAATCTTGCTTTATGCACAACGTAATGCCCACCAAACTTGAACAATGATCCCCGGGCAGCCGGCTCCCGTTCTCTCTGCCAGCAATCCAACGATCGGCGTAACGAGGAAAGGTCGTCAGTTATGAATCGGCGATTACTTTCCATTCATAAAAGGCCTTCGTCGGCTAACACGAGCGGAACGCCGGCTCGTTCATTTATCGCGGCACTCATTTAATTACGGCGAAACGTTGAACTTGAACGTAATTAAAGAGCGCTTTTCGACTTCGCGATCCACCCCCCGCCCACCCTCTGCCACAGTGCTCCGCCATACTATCGTTCCCGGATTTTCTCTTTCGTTTCACAGCCCGTGTGCCTTTCCAATGTTTCCCTGCGTTCCGCTTCCTCTTCGCCTTCCCTTATCCACCTTCGAACCCCTTCGCGCAACCCCTCCACGACGACTCCGTTCTTCCGCTTCCGTTCTTTGTTGCACGGCGCTGGTTTCACTCAATCACTCTCTTTTTTGGGTTTTCAGCCGGTTCTTTGCGGTTTTCAGGGCTAGATCCCGCTGCTGCTTTTTTTAATCGCTTTCATCGTTTAGTCAATTGAGCTTTCATTCGTTTAGGGCCCCCCGTCTTGGCGCTCCTGATACTTGTTGCATCCCTGGGTGTATTCTTCCGATTTTTGGCGATTTTTATATTTATTTTTGATTGTTATTTGGTTCGATGATGGGTTTATTTTTACGGGTTAGGTTAGGTTCTTACGGGTTCGCGAAGGGTTTTGAGATTGTGTTGTGCTAATTATTAGAATTGGTGTTTCTACGTAAAATATTTTTGAACGTTTTTATTTATGAGCATGTTACTATCTTAGCTCACGAGTGATTATTATATGCGTTATATTTAGTTCAGTGTTAATTAATAATAATATAGTGTGATTTAATAATTGTTTAAGCATTCTTGCTTAATTTTGTCAAAGATTCGTGGTATTTTTGAGTGTCACGAATTTTTATGGGATTTAAAGGCCCTCGTCACTGTGTTATTTTTTAATTTTCTTGAATTGACGAAATAAAACTACGATTTAATAATTATTTAAGCATTCTGGTTTAATTTTGTCAAAAATTCCTGATATTTTCGAGCGTCGCGAATTTTTATGGGATTTAAAGTTCCTCGTGATTGTGTTATTTTTAATTTCCCCAAATTAATGAAATTAAACTATGATTCAATAATTATTTATGTCTCCTTGCTTAATTTGATCAAAGATTCGTGGTATGTTCTAGGTTTACGAATTTTTATGGGATTTAAAGGCCTTCGTGACAGTGTTATTTTTTAATTTTCCTGAATTAACGAAATAAAACTGTGATTCAATAATTATTCAAGCATTCTTGCTTAATCTTATCATAGATTCGTCATATTTTTGAGCGTCACGAATTTTGATGGAATTTTCAGCTCTCCGTTATTCTGTTATTTTTTAATTTCCCCAAATCCTTCGCAAAATTGTTTTTCCTCCGGCTCTTTGCTTCGTTCCCTTTAATTCCCCGCGTTTCGTTCGTTTTCCAAGAGAAAATTCCAAATATCGGATATTTATTTTTATGACCAAATAAATACCTGGATCCCATTCACTCGACTTCCCCTTTTCTCATTCAGCTTGTACCATTTTACCACGCTTTCACCCTTTCATTTTCAACCCCCGATCGGATCGAGATTCTTCTTCCACCCCTCACCGAGAATTTTTTATTTCCTTCGATCCACCTAAATTTTCTTTATTTTTTCTTCTTCCCCCCTCCCCCCTTATTGTCGTCATCTTTCCTTCAGCCATCGTCTTCCTCGTCCCTTGCTACCCTCCACCCTTCGCACACATCTTGTCTCGCCCTCGGCAGCCCTGTTTTACATATTATATACGCGACATCGTTTCGTCCCCTTTATTTCTTCCCTTTTTTCCCACTACCATTTTTGCATTTCATCCCCACCCCTTCTGTTATTGCCAGTCTCTCTCTCTCTCTGTCACTCTCTGTTTCTGTCTCTCTATGTCTCTGTCGCTCTCTCTGTTTTCCCACTACCATTTTTGCATTTCATCCCCACCCCTTCTGTTATTGCCAGTCTCTCTCTCTCTGTGTCACTCTCTGTTTCTGTCTCTCTATGTCTCTGTCGCTCTCTCTGTCTGTCTGTCTCTGTCTCTGGCTCTCTTTCTGTCTCTGTCTCTATCTGTCTGTTTGTCTATCTGCCTGTCTGTCTGTCTGTCTGTCTGTCTGTCTCTATCTCTGTCTCTCTGTCTCACTGTTTCTCTGTCTCTCTCAATGGTCTGTCCCATTTCCTCTCGAAATACAGCGTACCCTCTCAGTCGAAGTTCTCGTGCCAACGGAATAATCTCGATGCAAATTCGAGCGGGCACACCCTCGTCTGAATCTCATCTCCGTAGAATCCGATCCTGGGAAGAGGGAACCGAGAAGTCGAAAGTCAAACGGCGGCCATGGTTCCGTTCTATGTTGTTCCTTCCATGGGGAAACAGCGTATTATAGCGATCTTGGTTCAATTTGGAAATTCGCTCGTGCTACGATTAATGTTATTGCATTATTTGTTGTTATAATAGCCGCAATGGATACTGCATTTTTGGAATTTTGCTCTGGTTTCGTGTAATATTAAATTTGTCATTGACGTTATTTATTCGTGGAGCAATTAAACGTGGCTTCGCTGTGTATTATACTCTTGAAATATTTTTTCATCTCGGATATTCGTAATTTCTGATATTTGGATAAGGGGTATTGTATTTTTGGAATTTTTCATTTGCTTCTGTGTAGTATTAAATTTGTTGTCATTGGTGCTGTTTATTAATTCGACGATTAAATAAGTTTCTGCCGTGTGTTGTTCTCTCGAAATATTTTTTCCTTTCGAATATTTTTCATATTTAATATTCGGGTAATGGGAATTGTACTGTAATGAATTATTATTCTCGTATTCCTCAGTTTTTTATCGAATTATTATTGTTTCTCAATTATTATTCTAATATCATCCCAAATGAAGATCAGAATTTTATCTCAAAATTCAAAAAGCTTACAAATCAAACACTATGAGCTCAAGACCCCAATGGAAAAATAGAAAAAGAAAATAAAAATAACTATTACCTAATTATCACCATTACAATCGAAGTCCCATTAAATACGTGAATCGAATTTCCAAAATTTTTAAAGCTTTTATGCACCATAAACTTGAGACCTCAATGAAACAAACCGAGAATAAATAAAATTAGTTACGAATTTCTAAAATTCTAAAAGCTTTCAAGCACCATAAACTTGAGACCTGAATGAAACAAAACAAAAATAAATAAAATTAGTTATTACTATATAGAATTCATCTATACATTATCGTCAATTGAGACAACAATATTGAGACCTGAATGAAACAAAATAAAAATAAATAAAATTAGTTATCTTTATATGAAATTCGTCTATACATTATCGTCAATTGAGACAACGATATTGAGACCTCAATGAAACAGAATAAAAATAAATAAAATTAGTTACAAATTTCTAAAATTCTACAAGCTTTTAGACCCCATAAACTTGTAACTTCGATGAAACAAAATCAAAATAAATAAAATTAGGTATCATTAGAATTATATAGAATTCATCTATACATTATCGTCTTCGTGGAAAGCGAAGCAAATCTCAAATAAAAGATTGCTCCCTCTTCATCTATCATCTCCATCTCCATCGGCATCGCCATCGTCATCGACGCCATATTTATCAAATGCGAATTCGACCAGCTGTGCTCGTTTATCCGGCGCCGTTCGTCTTCAAAGAAAAACGAATATCGAACGGGTAAGCTCGGTAACGCGAGAAACATTCGCAACTACGTTTTATGGCGGTCTATTCCGGGCGGAAAAACATGGGACGGAAAAAATTTTTTCCTAGAAAAAAGCGTGACGCTCGCCGGCTGGCGAAAAGCTCGCTCGAAAACAGTGGCTTAAACCGGTCGGATGTTTATCCGTCGCGGAATATTCCGATGAAACGCTCTTTTATCCGAATATCTGGCTGGTTACCGGTTTGTTAGGGATTTCGTTGAAATTCCACCTCCGCGAACGATACCTCGTTGCGAATCAGCCTTTCGGCTGGAAAATTGTCCTTCGTTTTGCCCGACGTTGATTGCTTTCCATTTTTTTCTCCCCGCCTTTGTTTGCTTTTTATTCCATTTTTCAATTCGCTCGAAAAATCAACGAATAGTTTAAAAAATTCCCGACCCTTTATCCAGTTACGGAATTTTCCTGTAATTTTTATCAAATTAAATTCGGATCCGTCGCGTACAGGACAAATATGTTGCACAATAAACAAGGATTATACACGTTGAGTACTATGGAAACGCGTTTTTCCGTTTTTTATTCAAAATATTCAACGTTTGATCTCGCAAACTTGGTCGCGTCGCGTCGAGCCGTTTCGAATTTTCCCGCCGAAAGATGGCCGCCGTGCGACGAGTGGAAGTAACTAGGGAATATTGACGAACGCGTATATATTGAAATAAAGATTCAGTAATCGCGATTAAATTAATGGAAATAGTTTATATCATATTTTTTCGCCTAATTCTGGGTAGAAACCATAAATCGTGCTCGAAATGGAATTGTAAATAATTACTGAAAGAGGTTAGATAAGAAAATCGAGAAAGGAGGTTAACGCGGAACGAAGTCGATGATTCGAGTGATCGATGATCATTAATCACGATCATTTCACGGCACATTGGACGGATGTTTTATTGAGCAAATGGACGATAAGTCTTATCCGGATTTTCTTTTCGCGACGGTATATTTAGAAGTGGCCTATCGATTCGTCGCTTGGCGGCGCTCGCGTCGCGTGATTAATTTCGTGGCGATAGTAAGTTGGGAACGGGGGACACAGGGAATGATTAGGCACGATGTGCTGGTTATCGTTGCGTTGTACGATCGCGTTCTGTAATTACGACAAATAACCAGAGGGAGGATTTTATTAATTACGTATAATATCGTGTTATTAGCCGCGGCAGTGGTTAGCGGATTTTATATAGTACAGGCCTCAGCTGAAACTATTCATCTCAGTCGCGTAGCATTTTGCTTCTTCGTCGAAATTAATTACCCATTGAAAACGTAGTTTCGTAATTTTTCGGGGGGACTATATCCGCCATCTTTTTCTTACTAAATGGTATACATGATGAAAAAGAACGTCTAGATCGTGCAGATTATAATAAGATTAGAAAATAATTTAATACGCGATGTGTGCACGATATTTACAGTACGGTTAGTACGAACGCGAACCGTGGTGGCGCTAGTGTGTTCGTGTCACGGATATTCAAGCTTTACATTTATCGCCTAATGGTGCTTTTATATTTTTATAAATATATCTTAAACATCGCATACTTATTTTAATTTGAAATATTCTTATTGTAATTTTTTAACGTAAGATCGCGGTAAATTTATCGTTTTAAATGTTTTATTACGTAACTTATTGATTATTTTGGACTACGACACATCGCCACCTAGCGAGCACACCTGATAATTCTCGTTAACACGCGATTGTTTAATATTCCTATCTAATAATTAACGGTTATAATAATAGACACTACGCTATCTAGCATTTTTAGGAGCACCGTTTTATCACTATTTGCTATATTATTTGTATCGAACAGTCTGATATAATTCTTTCGAATTTTACTCGCATAATTTTCAAACTTCCGTTTAATGTACCATGCACATAATACTCGTGGAAAGCCAGCAAGGTTGGAATATCTCTGAAATATATCTGGTCACGCATACCCGAGGGATAAGAACGGCGACCCTAACCTCAACTCGGCGAAAAGTTGAAGGCCAGATAAAAATGGCGAAAAGAGCAAGGAGGGAAAATAATTACCGGGAAGCGGCGAATATCGGCGAAGAATTATCGTTGGCATAAATTTGCCGGGCGCACGTGACAGGTTATAGCGCGATGCGACGCATAAACGCGCGCACACCCAGGCGGAAATGGCGCATTGTGCGGTGTCCCTATGGCGGGATATCTGCGATTCTGGGCTGGAAAGCATTCGACGCCACGTATGCAGGTGATTGCGTTCGCCGGTGCAATGCGACTCGAACGGATCCAGGCATTTCGATATTAGAATAGCAATGAGTTAATAAAGGAGCGCCGACAGTGGCGCCGCAGCGGGAAAACTCGGAAGCGCGTTCGGCGTTTCGATTTTTAAGACGCCCTCGACGTTGCCCACTCGTGCGCGACTTTCGAGATGGTCTCGAACGATACCGCTTGGATCTTAATTCGCTGCATGATCCATATATTTATGGCAAATGTTGGTATATCGAATATTTTGCTATTTTCGTAATCCGGCCAATAAAGGACCACTTCCTTCGAATTTTTTTTAGAAGGAAACCATAATACATTTTTCGCGCTCAGGTTTATTTATACACACAGAATATTTTCAATTCTTTTTTAACGAAATTTTTGTAAATTGTGGAAATTATATAGCCCTATGTGTAAATTGTGTTTTTAAAAACGGGCTCGAATAGCTGACACGATTCCGATGCATCTGATTATCCGAAACGAAAAAACCAAGAAGTATCTTATTTAGTATAAATACAGCTATAGCATGAACTACCGAAACGACGAAATTTCGAAAATTAAGAAAATGGTAGCATTTTGAAATTTAAATATCGATTTTCCTCGTGCTTTTCGTCTTTTGCGTGGTGAAAAAAAATAGAAAAAAACATGGGATTTTGAAATCCCTGGTTCAGACGATAAAGGTACATCTGCTGAAGATCTTCGCGAAATTTCAAGTCGATCGGTCAACTGAAACGCGAGATATCCCGTCAGACAGTTCGAAAAACATGGTTTCGAGAAAAACGCGTTTGAAGTTTTCGTTACCCGTTGTACAATGCCTGTGCGCCGCAATTCAAACATCTATAACTTCGCCAATTTTACGAATTCGAACAAATCCTTTTACACGAACATTTTCGAGAGCATATGCTTTGAGAAAATGTAAAAAAAAAAAAATAGATTTTTTGAAACTGGTTGTCAGCAATGCCCCTTTAAATCGTGGGGCAAGGGGGTAGTAAAAGAACAAAGTATGTTAATTGGAATAATTTATTTCGGTATACAGTCTATTCGTGATTATTCTGTACAATTCGTGTAAAATGAAGTTTAATGCTGAATTACAGGAATTTTATTTGGTCCTTCGACTCATGCTCTTAGTGATATGAATTATGTCAATCTATTAACCACTTTATATAATCATCCACTATAGTTTATATACGCTATTCGAATCCATTATTATTGACATTAGAATTCCCGAAATAATTAAAATCTTGGCTTCAGAATTTTACGTAGGTACTATAATGCAATCCTAATATTATACTAAATATAACAAATAATTAATTAATTGTAATAAATAATTAAAATTTTGGCTTCAGTATTTTTCGTAGGTACTATAATGCAATCCTAATATTATACTAAATATAACAAATAATTAATTAATTGTAATAAATAATTAAAATGTTGGCTTCAGTATTTTTCGTGGGTATTATAATGCAATCCTAATATTATACTAAATATAACAAATAATTAATTAATTATAATAAATAATTAAAATTTTGGCTTCAGTATTTTTCGTAGGTACCATAATGCACCCCTAATTTACCCTCTGTATATTTTGGTTTGGTAAAAGCGAGAAGCTTCTTAAGTGCATAAGTTTTATTTAGAAAAATGGTGGTACTTATATAGATGTTAGGATATTTGGACGAAATTGTCGGTATTGTTGAATGAAAATTACCGGTCGTTCCAAAAGTCATCCAACTCGGAGAACGAGCAGATTGATAAAGTTTGATTTCGCAGTTTGCCGAGGAGCATGATCAAAAGACGAAAATAACGAGGGAGGATAAACGGGAGGAATTAGTGGAAGGTTCGAAGGCAGAAGGGTAATTCTATTTACGTTAATTTTCCTTCGGATTCGCGCGCGCGCGCTTGTCTTCCGTAGTTTGAGAGGGAAAATAAGGAAAATAGAGGCGAAACGATAATTTCCAGCAAAACTCGATTAACAACGTTACTGCTGCGAAACTTGTTTGCACACTTTCATTCATGTCGCAATTTCTCCATGCAATTGGACGTACTACAAAATTGTCCTTTTTCCTATTATACTTGTAAGACACCGAATAGTATGATAGTGGAGTCTACGTAAACACGGAAGATTCACTATACAATTTCATATTTTCTGTTTTATATTATTTTTATTTTATTTTTTTATATGTGTACTATTTTTATAATTTTGTTTAAAAAATTCGTAATGAGAATTGCAATTATAGGTGGATGAAGCTTAAAAAAATTATTTTAGCATGAAAATAAATGTGCATTTTTTTATAGCAATTAGTATAGTATAATATTA
>NW_016908821.1:910446-911924 GCF_001483705.2 Eufriesea mexicana | reverse complement strand
GTATAGTATAATATTAATATTAGTATTATATAATATAATGATATATAGTAAATTAGCATAATAGCATTTATGTAGTAAAATTTATAATGTAGTAATTAGTATGGTATAATATTAATATTATTAATGTTAGTATTATATATTATAATAATTTATAGTAAATTGGCATAATAGCATTTATATAGTAAGATTTACATTATTATTGTTAAATACTTAATTTTGGAATTTTATACAGTATATAAATACCATATAAAAATAGTAATATTCTCTTTCTCTGGTATATAATTCAATTTCCATGTACTCTGGATTAACCAATTAGTCTTAAAGGCTTTAAGAAGGAAGAAGTAATTTTTCTACAAAAATAATTTATTTTTGGAAGAATTCAAAACTTAATTAAGTGCCTATCATTCCTGGTAATTATTTCATTTGCACTATATCAATCTACTACTATTAATAGCATACTGATGATAACCTGTATCGAAATACGCTATATATAAACAATAATAATTAAAATTGTGATACATGATAATCACCTAATAATTAATAATAATAACAGTATTAATAATTAATAATATTGATGAAAATAACTGTAATTCATAATAATACATCATAATAATTAACAATAATATTTAAATAATAATAACATTTCAATTATCCAATTATAGTGGTAATAAAGAATAGCCTGCCAGTCTATTATAATAATTATAATAATTAAAATAAACTCCAAAATATAGTCATAGTATTCGTAATAATTACATAATAATTAATAATAATAACAGTATTAATAATTAATAATATTGATGATAATAATTGTAATTCATAATAATACATAATAATAATTAATAATAATATCTAAATAATAATTACACTTCAATTATCCAATTACAGTGGTAATAAAGAATAATCTGTCAGTTTATTGTAATAATTATAATAATTGAAATAATACTCCAAAATATAATAATAGTATTCTTTCATTACATTCCATAATTACACATATTAAACACAATGTAACCAATGTAATAATAATTAAACTAATTATATTTCTACCTTGATGCAATGTAAAATTAATTCCACATTTCCAACCGAAAATCTGCAAAATCGTTGATTTTTGTCAAGAATTTGAAAAGTCAGTCGAGAAATAAAAATGGCCCCGGAAAGAAGCTTCAGCTAAGGGCGAGCCTTCTTCCTCCATTGTTCGGTCGACCCTCGTTCATCAACCGAATCAGGTCCCACATAATATTACGAAACACCCTGTATATCTCTGGCGAAGAAAATGGGTCGAACGTGAGCGCGTCCCGTAAAGGGAGCCACTCTCCGGGTCAGTAATAATTCGGAACGTACGTGTGCTCGTGCGACCCAGTCCCGACGTGCACACGATGCATTTTTCCCGGCGACTTCCGGTCGCCTCCACCCCTGGGAGTCAGCTGCAAACCGGCAAAAGCTTACGGGAATTTACCGGGCCTTGCCTGGGAATTATCTCG
>NW_016908821.1:900363-910009 GCF_001483705.2 Eufriesea mexicana | reverse complement strand
GGGGGGGGGGGGTGAGTTTCAGCAAGGGGTTGAACCCACCGCGAGCAACCCTCTCGACATTTCTATATCTATTGCAATTTTGTACGTTCGTCTAATTTCTGTCACTGGGTCCTTGGAAATATTTTTACGTGCCTGGGAATAGGGTTTTGATTGGATTTTGGAAATTTTTTTATTTATGAGAAAAGAGAGTTGTGATGGGACTATGGAATTTATTTATTTGTGAGGGAAAATACTTATGATAGGAATTTTGGGAATATTTTCATTTGTGAGAAAATAGGGCTATAATTGGATTTTGGAAAATTTTTATTTGTTAGGGAAAATAGTTATGATAGGAATTTTGGAAATATTTTTATTTATGAGAATGCAGCGTTATGGTGGGACTATGGAATTTTTTTTATTTGTTAGGGAAAATAGTTATGATAGGAATTTTGGAAATATTTTTATTTGTAAGAAAATAGCGCTATAATTGGATTTTGAAAAATTTTTATTTGTTAGGGAAAATAGTTATGATAGGAATTTTGGAAATATTTTTATTTGCGAGGAAATATAGTTATGATAGGAATTTTGGAAATATTTTTATTTCCGAGGGAATATAGTTATGATAGGAATTTTGGAAATATTTTTATTTATCAGGAAAAATGGTTATGATTGGATTTTGGAAATTGTTTTATTTATAAGGGAAAATACTTATGATAGAAAATTTGAAAATATTTTTATTTATGAGAAAATAGGCTGTGATTGGATTTTGGAATTTTTTTATTTGTGAGGGAAAATTCTTATGACAGGAATTTTGGAAATATATTTATTTGTGAGAAAAAATGGCTATAATTGGATTTTATAAAATTTTTATTTGTTAGGGAAAAGAGTTACGATGGATCTTTTCTTATTTTTGTCTATTTTCGTTAATTTTGTCTGTATTGTCAATATTTAAATATTACTATTTGAATATATTAATTTGTCAACTGTTAAGAAACGTGGAAGATATTAGTATTCGTTTCTGTCCACATTTTTAAAGAGGATTATGGAGAAAGGGAAACCCTTTCGAAGAAAATTCCAAAATGGAGATAGAGAGATCTATCCAAGCAGAGTTTCGCGAAGATGAATTCTTTTAAAAGGCATTCCGAAAGTAGAAATTTCTACCAAGAGTTCAGAAATAAGCCGTTTTCCAATCAGGAACTTGGAAGGGAAAGGGAAGAGCCTTCTCAAAGAAGCTTCGAGAGATCTCTTCAGAAACAATTCTAAAAAAAATGTTCTTCTCGATGAAACTGCAGAGAAGGAGAATCTTCTCAAGCGAAATTCGTAGAAGGAGAATCTTCTCAAAGAAAATTGGGATAGAAGTATCTCTTGAAACAGGATTCTAAAAATGGAACCTCCTCGAAGGGATTTCAGAAAGGAAGAAAATTGGAAGAAGTAAAAGAAGAATTTTCTTGAGTAAAAATCGGGAGAGAAATATCCCTTGCTCAAAGAAATTCTTCTCCTAAGAAATAGGAAAATTCGGGGAAGAACAATTTCCTGAAATTGAATTCAAAGATCAGCATCTTTTCAAGATAAGTATCTTTTCAAAAAGGATTCCAAGAAAAATATCTTCTCGAAGAAATTCCAAAAAAGGAAGAAGAATTTTGTCAAACAAAATTTAAGATATAAGTACATCTTCAAGAAAAGATTATAAAAAAATATTTTCTTAAAGAAATTCCGTCCAAAAATGATAATTTGAAGAAAAATTTTGTTAAATAAAATTCAGGAGAGAAGTGAATATCTCTTTCTTAAACAAATTCCACAAAAATAGAAGGAAATTCGAAGGAGTACAATCTTCTCAAATAAAATTCAGAAATATAATTATATTTTCAAACACGATTCTAAAAAAAATATATTTCCTGAAAGTCATAAAAAGAAAGAAGAAAATTTGAAGAAGAATCTTCTGAAATAAAATTCAAAAATATAGTTACCTCTTCGAACAGGATTCCTGAAAATGAAATCTCCCTAAAGAAACACAGTAAAATTAAAAAATTCGAAGTAGAAGAATCTTCTGAAATAAAATTCAATATCCTTTAAAGAGATTCTAAGAAAATAAGAAAATTCGAAGAAGGAATCTTCTGAACTAAAATTCAAAAATATTACTACCCCCTCAAACACTATTTTAAAAAAGGAATCTTCTGAAAGAACGGCAATAAGAATAGAAAATTCGGGGAAAAATGATCTTCTCAGATAAAATTCAATATCTTCTCAAAGAAATTCGAAGAAAATAAGAAGATTCGAGGAAGGAATCTGCTGAGTTAAAATTCAAAAATATTACTACCCCCTCAAACATTATTCTAAAAAAGGAATCTCTCGAAAGAAATGCAGGAAAAGTAGAAAATTCGAAGAAGAGGAATCTTCTGAACTAAAATTAAAAAATATATCAATTCCCTTAAGCATTATTCTAAAAAATGAATCTCTCGAAAGAAATACAATAAAAGAAGAAAATCCAAAACAGAAGAATCTTCTCAAATAAAATTCAATATCTCCATACAAAAATTCCCGAAAAATAAGAAAATTCGAAGAGGAATCATCTCGACTAAAACTCAAAATACTGTTCTCCAAAAATCACCCTAAAATTACAATAAAAGAAAATTACAATAAATTAATACAATAAGAGAAGAAAATTCAATACAGAAGAATCTTCTCAAATAAAATTCAATATCTTCATACAAAAATTCCCGAAAAATAAGAAAATTCGAAGGAGAATCATCTCAACTAAAACTCAAAATAGCGTTCTCCAAAAATCACCCTAAAATTACAATAAAAGAAAATTACAATAAATTAATACAGTAAAAGAAGAAAATTCAAAGTAGAAGAATCTTCTCAAATAAAATTCAATATCTCCATACAAAAATTCCCGGAAAAATCAGAAAATTCGAAGAGTAAAACTCAAAATACCGCTCTCGAAAAATCCCCCTAAAGTTATCGAATCCCCTGGAAGAAAATGTTAGGAAACTCAGCAGCCAAGTGTTCGATAAAAATTCAGGGAAGAGGAACCTGCCCCAAGAGGATTCAAAGAAGAAGGACCCTCGTTGGCCTGAAAGAAGGAGGGAAAATAGGGTCTGTAAGGGAAGCAGGTTCGCGAGGGATGTTGGAAAGGAACCCCGAGGACCACGGTGGCGGATGGAAACCAGAAGAAACACAAGCTGGCAGAAATAAAGCAAACTTCTTCGCGGCGGGATCGAAGGATTATTAATTCCCCTTCCGGTTCTCGGCTCTCCCTCGCGTCCTTCTACCTCGCCCTATTCCACGCTGTTCCTCCCGTCGATTCGTCGTGGAAGCAGGACCTCTTGGCCTTCCTTTAGAACCGATAAACGTGTTTGCTTGGCAGCTGTGGGCCGCCGATCGCGGATACGTCGAGTTATTGGATTATCGTCGCAGTTGCTCCGGAAGTGGCCTTAAAAGCACGGCGACATCTTTTTTCTCCGAGCCCGCTCGATTCTTCCTCTTCCCTTAGGCGCATAGGAGCAGAATCGAGGAAATGGCTTCCGTCGTGCAACGAGGAGGAAAGGAAAATCTGCCGACCGGATGACGCGCGAGTTCCGACTTCTTGCCTCTGTTTCCGGCGCGTCCGTACCGTCGCTGTTTGTCCATCTGCGATCTTTTATTTCTTCTCACTGGATTGCTCCTCGCTTGTCCGACAGATATTCCACGATTTTCCTCCTCTCTTCGAATTTTATCTTTGTTTTTCTTTATTTCTTTGTTGGCGGCAACCGTTCGGGCGATGCGGTTAAGAGGGGTAAATGTGAGGTTAGGATTCGCTACTAAAGAAACAGATATTCTACCATTTTTGTTCACTCGTCTAATATTTTCCGTATTCGTTTGGGTAATATATTGTAGCATGGGTAGAAGGGTAAATGTGAGGTTAGGAATCGTTGTTTCGCAACAGATGTTCCACCATTTTTGCCCTTTCTCCCAATTTTTCTTTTCATTTGTTTGTGTAATGTAGTACGGGAAGAAAGGTAAATGTGAGGTTAGAAATTGTTGCTTCGCAACAGATATTCTTCCATTTTCCTCTATCCTAATTTTCTTCCTATCTTTCCTTATTTTATAGCGATTGGTAATCTTGTATATGATGTAGTGTGAGAAGGAGTGTAAATGTGAGGTTAGGTATCGCTGTTTCGCAACAGATATTCTACCATTTTTGTTTTCTCTCTCAATTTTGTTTTTTATTTGTTTGTGCAATCTAGAACGAATAGAAAGATAAATGTGAGGTTAGGAATCGCTTACTCCCAACAGATATTCTTCCATTTTCTTCTCTCCTAGATTTCTTCCTATCTTTTTTTATTTTTTAGTGATTGGTAACCGTGTATGTGATGTAGTATAAGGAATGTAAATGTGAGGTTAGGTATCTCTGCTTCCCAACAGATATTCTACCATTTTTGTCCTCTCTTCCAATTTTATTCTTATTTCTATTTATTTATTAACGATTGGTAACCGTGTATATAATGTAGCACGAGAAGAAAGGTAAATGTGAGGTTAGGAATCGCTGGAATTCTTCCATTTTCGTTCTCTCGCATTTCACCGGAACCCAGAAAAAGGAAACAAATGCAGGAATAAAAATGCAGCGTGAAAATTAGCAAATAGAAATTTTCCATTGATTGGAAATAGCCCACGTAGATTTTTCGGCTCCTCCGGGTTTAATTCCTCTTAAATTTCTCTACGGAAGATGTCCATTAAACTCGCAACCGTGAAAATTATTTCAGCTTAATTGAACAGAGCGTTGAGTCGAGTTCGCGACACGGCGATGACTTCCCGTGGTTCGTTAGCCATGTTCGTGGCTCCTCGCAATTTTATCGGCATAATGATGGTCGTGTGAGGGTTGGGAAAGGGAATGGAGGTCGAGGAAAAGGGAAGAAAGGACGCGTCACCCTTGAGCGACGCTAAAGCCGGTGAAAGAGGGCCGATATAAAAAGGTCCATTAGTATATCTGCGTCTGAAGGGTTGTCTCGGTATTTATTCTGTCCTTTCGACGTTCCTCCAAACGACTGCTCGCTTCCGGTCTCGATGTCTGGTCCGAGAGAATCTCCATTCGTCACTCCTCCGAGGAAACTAGAAACGAAGAATTTCGGTGTCATCGCGAATCGTTCGGAAGAAGATCGAAAACTTTTAGATAAATCGCTCGGAGATTGGAAAATTGGGAATAAATCGCGCGTAAGTCGGAACATTTGGAATAAATCGTGCGAAAGACGAAAAATTTGGAATAAATCTACCGAAAGTCAGGAAATTTAGAACAAATAGTTCGAAGATGGGAAAATTTGGAATGAACTGTGCGAAAGTAAAAAGATTCGAAATAATTCGTGAGATAGTCGAAAAATTTGCAATAATTTATGCGAAAATCGGAAAATTTGGAATAAATCGTGCGAGAGTCGGAAAATTTGGAATAATTCGTGTGAGAATAAAAATATTTGGAATAATTCGTGCGAGCGCCGGAAAATTCGTAACAAATCGTACGAATCTCGGGAAATATGGAATAAATCGTGCGAAACTCGAAAAACTTGGAATAAATCGTACGAAAATCGAAAAATTTAGAACAATTCGTGCGAAAATTGAAAAATTTGGAATAAATCGTGCGAAACTCGAAAAAATTTTAACAAATCCACCGAAA
Source organism: Eufriesea mexicana (assembly GCF_001483705.2). Lineage (NCBI taxonomy): Eukaryota > Metazoa > Arthropoda > Insecta > Hymenoptera > Apidae > Eufriesea > Eufriesea mexicana. Next base: position 904,383 of record NW_016908821.1, on the reverse strand, counting down.
ATCAAAAAACTTATAATAAACCTCCCAAAAATAGGAAAATTTCGAACGAGTCGTGCTACACTAAAAAAAAATGATACTAAATCGTTAGGAAATGAAAAATTTAGATGAAATCACCCACGAGTGCAAGATTACCAAGAAATCGCATATTGCAAACTCAAATCTGCAATGAATCCCAAGAGACACGAAAAATATTTAAAAATTCATACCGGGAATACCAAATTCCTGATAACTCACAGACACGAAAATTTCTAAGAAATAAGAAACAAGTTCCTCTGTTCTCAGATCCAAAAATAACTTCTTACGAGCGTCGGAGCAATGTTTGCAGCAGTCAGAAGGAAACGGTTGCTCATTTCCGCGATGGAGGTCGAGCGTGGACCGTCAGACGTGACCGAGAACTTTCGTCGTAGTTAAACGACCGCGTCCGATTAATCATTTTCCGCCATGGCCCCCCTGAATAGTGTCCATTACGATAAACAGCCGTGAAGTCACGTAACGACGAACGTGTGTCTCATCCTGTGCCCAGAAATCAATGAATTCCGCCCAAAAACGACCATAGCACGAGTAAACCGAAATTTCGCAACGCGCGAATTAAAATAAAAACATAACCTATATTAATTCTCCAAATACCATTTTGATGATTAAATTATATCAAGTTAGGCTAGGTTATTACTTACGTTAGGAAATACCATATGCCAACACTCTATTCTAGATAAAACACGATGGCACATTGTCACTTGATCATCATGTACACCAAATACCTGAAGCATTGGGCAATAATTCGATTCCTTTTTCCAAAAATTCGTTTACAACCCCTACTCTTGCACCCCAAATTGGGAAACTTCATTATTCGTACCATCCAATAGCAAAATGCATAGTCCTACCAAGTAGCCTCATAAATTCTAGACCTGGTAGCACTTAGGATAGAAACACACAGTGTCAAGATAATTCTCACAGTGCACTTATTATTCAAAACTATACACAGTTTCGTCAAAGAGGGAAATTTTTCACTGATCGTCAATCAAGAACAATCTAATATCGATATACAACCTATAAAACCTTATACCAAACCTTCACAACCAAAAATAAAGGAGTAGGATGATTAAAAATTGAGAAAACGATCTTCAAAACTCCATCTGTGTGCATGAGCACCTCAGAGATTCAGAGAGCTAACTTCTTTATAGCTGTGCACTTAGTTATGGTAGAAAGTGTCTCATTCATTCGCCATCATTATACAATACAGTCCACTTTAAACATTTTGTTACGTCGCCACTGTGTTCGAGTCGGTGTTGTTATTCAATCGTGGACGGTGTGATGCACAAACCCAGATCTTTCGTATCCTTTTCGCGTATTGAAACCTGAAGCTCGGTGTTTCTTTCATTTGTCAGCCATAGACTATAGGGTACGTAGATCTGGACGCGAAGCGTGCGGTCAGATTGAGCGACTAGTGGCGACATCTGTCGCGATCTCCGCTGAACTAATTACCCGAAACCTTTTGCTTCTTTTCTATTTTGTATACATGGAAACGAGTGTGAATGTCGTTGTATTATATCGCGAAGAGTATTGTATCAGGTATAGTCAGTAATTTGAAAAATACGGAGTGGTTATTCGCTGCTGGTGGGGGTTGGATAGGAGGGGAGAGGTATTTTGAAAAATTTTTCTTCGAATTTCTATTTCTTTCCGGTTAAGCGGCCTGAAACAGACTCTAATTAATCTCACGGTGCGTTGAACCTCCGGGTGCATGGTGAACGACACGTGGACCGGAATAGAGACGCGTGGGCATTCTTGTACACGACCAAGGCACGCGTTTTCTTACCTTTCCGAACGCCATAACGGTACACGCGTGCCCCCACCCCTGCACCGCTTTTTCGTCTCGTTTCTCCCTCTTGCGCCGAGAAATCGGCTAGATCATTTTCTCCACGTAGTCTGTTAATGGTGTCACGATTCCATAGCTAAAAATGTTTTATATACCTCGTGAAGTCGGTGCTCTTTCTTTGGACAAAACTCGGAAAACTTTTGCGCAGCATTTTCATGGAATACTCAGTTTTTTGTCTTTTTAAACGGGATCCCAAATTTTTTGCAATTTTAAATGGCATTCCCAATGTTTTGTATCTGTAAATAATTTTAAGGAGAATTTTTAATAATTTTATATGTGGAATTCTCGATTTACTATGATTTTAAGTAGAATTTTAAATCGAATTCGCAGTTTACTATAATTTTCAGCAGAATTTTTAATTTTCTAAAATACTAAATGAAATTTTTAACTTCCTGTATTTTTATTTAAGTAAAATTTTTAATTTTCTGCGATACTAAATGGAATTCCTAATTTTTCTATTTATATTTAAACCGAATTCCCAATTTTTTGATGTAAATAAAATTCTCAATTAGACATGGACCACACTCAATCATCACAACTTTGAAACCCGACATGAATCGCATAATTCTCAATAAAAATGATACTCGCGTTACATATTTATTCTAAAACGCATTAGAAAATAACTAAAAAATTCGATATCACGAGACGATTCAAATTTCCCGCGAATCTCTCGATTACCTACTCGGTGACTAACTTTCTCACAACATGAAAACTCCGCCTGTCTCATCCTTTCATCTTCCATTCTCTTAAAATGTCTCAAACTGAAGGAAAAAACAGCAGAAATTCCTCCTCGGATGGTGGAGAAATTCCCCGTCCATCTTCTTTCGGAATCGCGAGTTAAATCCGGTGTTACGTAATCCCTTTCGGCGAGCGGGAACCTCGCAGTTCGGCTGCCCACCGCCAGAGAGCGCTCGCGTCGCAGAAAGCACTTAACGCGCCTCGTCCCGCTGACCGTCCATTTATTCCCTTAAATACATTTACTTAGAAGTGGCTGTTACGTCGTACCTGCCTCGAACAGCTTCGTTATCTTCGTCTCGTAACGTCCCGTCCCGCGGTTTCCGTTTCCCTTCGCGCTTCGCGGACCTCTATCTCTCGTGAAAAAGGGTTTATAGCTTCCTCGAGAAGGGGATCGTTATTCGGTGCCCCGGTCGGATAAGGAATTCTACGCGTTCACCCCGGTCCCCTAACGATGATAAGTTCGCCAAAAAGAAATTTATATTTTGTGGATTTTTCGGGATTTGTAGTACGGAATTAAAGCACCAGAGGGATCTCGGGTCTGGGGTGAACAGGGGCGTCTCCACTGCTCTCTTTATTTGTGATCCCGATAAATTCGCGGGGAGAAATTTATATCCGAACGTTTTTCAAAATTATTGGAAATAAATTATTTAATGCAACATTTTGAATTTGAATTTATTATCTACTATTAAGTAGATTACTTAAGGATAATGATACTATGACACAGAAATGTAATTTAAAATTAAGGAGAAGCATGGAAATTTTATTTACAGTGCCGGCACAATATTTTGTGCACCACGGTGTATACAATTTTTTAAAACAAAGAAATATACAGATTTCCTTTTTAAATTTGCAATTTGAAATTAGAGGGGGGCCGGAAATTTTATTTACAGGGCCGGCACAATATTTTCTCCATAATACAATTAATTTACAATTTACAATTATTTAAAACAAAGAAATATACAGATTTCCTTTCCAAATATGCAACTTAAAATTGGAGGGGGATGGAAATTTTATTTACAGTGCCGGCACAATATTATCTCCGCAAAGGCGTGTAAAATTCTTCAGAACAAAGAAATATAGAGATTTCTTTTCTAAATTTGCAATTTGTAATTAGAAGGAAGAATGAAAATTTTATTTACAGGAAGAAATAGGTAATTTGGTATATTGCAGTAATAATAATGTAATAATTTAACGGGACGGTAATTTAATCGAAATTAATGAAATTAAATGAATGCAAGCGAATGTATGATCGACATTGATCGATGATCGAAATTATTAATTGGATGATAATGACTGATCGACGTTGCAGAATATTCGAGATATAATTAAAATAAAGAATTTACGATTTTATTGGAATAAGGGAACGGGGAACCGGTTGGCGTTGGTACGGCGTTGCAAAGCTGGAGGAA
>NW_016908821.1:884621-899228 GCF_001483705.2 Eufriesea mexicana | reverse complement strand
CAGAAAAGACTCATCTCGTGAAATAATAACAAAATTTCCACTAATCGAAATCTCCAAAAAAGAAAGACGAAATCGGCAATTAAATACTCCAAAAAATTCACTCGATAGCAACAACAACAACAAAAGGCGACAGCAGAAGCAACAACAATAATAATAATAATAACAAAATCAATGAAAACTAAAGAGATATATAAAAGATGACAATATCAGATCCCCATAAGCTCCCATAGAAGACATTGCACATTCAATAATACAAGCAACTGGTCATTAAATAATCCAAGCATTTCCAATAAGCTCACCTAATAACAATGTTAATAATAATAATAAAAATTAATGAAGTCTAAAGAGATGTCTAGGAGATCAAGAGAACAAGAATCTCTTCTCAGATACCACAGTACTCTCTACAAAGATTCCAAATAACGCTCATCCAATAATAAAACAATTTCCACTGATCAAAATCGACGATTAAATACTCAAAACATCTCCCAACAACAACAGTAGCAGCAGCAGCAACAACAATAATAATAACAATTTGAAAAATCGTTGAGGTCTAAAGACACGTCTAAGAGATCAAGAGTACAAGAATCTCTTATCAGATAGCACAGTATTCCCTACAAAGATCGCAAATAACACTCATCAAATAATAGAAAAAAATTCCACTGATCAAAATCGGCTACTAAATACTCGAAAAATCCGCCAAATCATCCAACAACGACGACAATGACAAAAATCGGTAAGATCTAAAGAGACGTGTAAGAGACGTTGAGAGACCCTCCGTGGAACCTACGAGAATCTCTGCTCAGATAGCAGAGTACTCCAATCAGCTCGATCCCTGATCGATCCAGACCACCGTGGAACCAGTCTCAAGCGGAGGCCGACGATTACCCTGAAAACCAGATCGTCGCTTTCCACGAAACGATTCATGCCCGGCCAGGAAACGTTCGCGGTGTCTACCCGCTTCCGATCTATAAGGTTGCGTGTCCCTGCAAGACCGGTTTTCAGACCAGCGGCCAGCCTCTGGACCCAGCCGGAGACTCCGCCAGGTAGAATCGAACGGGAGGACGACTCCATCCCGTGGAGAATTCGTGTCCCACATCGAGCCCCACGGAAAACGGGTTCATCGTCCTTTGTCCCAGCTACAGACCTGTCCGTTTTTCCGCGTCGTTTCCTCCACTTCCGGGATCGAGCATGCCTCACGACCATCCACATTACCATATCCCGCCAATGACTCCGGGTATTTCGTTTCCACTCGCTCCATCAACGACCGAGTTACACAGCTTTCAATGCTGATCACCTAGATCGAGATTAGACTGCTCTATGGCGGATCTCGGGACCTCGAATCGTGGTTCGGAGAGGGAAGAACAATGATGGAGCGAGAATCGTGGCATTGCGAGCTGTAAAGGACTCTAGCCAAGGAAATAGCATCGAGAGCTTAGGCTATGAGGTATCGGGTTAGGTTAGGTTAGGTTGGTTGACATTGGCGGATTTGGGCCCATAGTTTGGAACCTGTCGCGTCCGCGAGAGTTCCCTGTGCTCACCCAGCGCGGAGAGGATGCCCACCATGGGGGTTTTAGTGAGTGCAAATCTCACGTAACCTCACTTTCAAAGATTTCCCCATGTAAGAATAAGCGGAAATAGGTTAGGTTAGGTTTGCCTATTTTTATTGCCTAAAATAAAATAAATTTTACTTCAAAATTAAGTTAGGTTAGGATAATATCTAGAGTACATGCGGACGGTCGAAGGTATCTAGTGTGCACGCGTGGCAATAATCCTACAAAATTTTGTCTATAGTGTAGGATTAACCCCTAATTTGTAGCACTATGCCCTGATAATCCCTTCGCGGATATAGATCTGCCGATTTTATGAGCATTGATAGCTTCTTATAAGAAAAATAGATTTATTTGGAGTTAAATACATCGTCGTTTTCCTTACAATTCCGATTATAACTCTTTAAAACTCTATTATGATCACGCACACTTTATGTACTCTATATATTCTCACTCGATCACTCATTTCTCACGCGATCTCGGTGGGCCAGGTACTGTGCGTTCGACAGAAGAAGGCACAACGTGTTCACATCCTCGCGGCTGATTAACTCTGCTGATACTCCCAGGATCGCAGGCAGCGACCACTATTGGTCGAAGGTATTGGTCCAAGTGTGTTCCTATGCACCCACTTAGACTAATATCACTCGCTCATTCTTCCTATTATCCCTCTTAACGCTGTTTCCCTTCCTAGGGCCCTTCATCTTGCAATACCACGGTATTTCGTCACTACTGCTAATCTTCTCCCTGCGAAATCAAATTTGAATTTTGTGCTATTTCGTCGTGTATGGTACAACCATAATCACCACTGGGAACCTGGAATGCGCTAGCAGGGGGGCCCGAGGAAACAGGTAATGCTGGCAGCGATCGGTCATTGCCTATTCTCAAACAGCTTCGAACTGCCTCTCGAAACTTTCCACCGGCCTTTGCCTACCAAGAACACGTCACGGCTAATCCCTTCGATATCGGCTTAATGTTTCGAGGGATAATAGCAAAGAGGGTTTACGTTCGCGATAAGTTCGCATCCGGCCGGCGAAGTTGCCCGGGTCTCGATGGCGTTTCAACGGGGTTCACTCGAACGATTCCGATAAGTGCATCGAATATCGGCACGCTATAATTGGACGCTGAAACGGTTCGAGTCGAGAAGCTAGTCGCTAGCTGTCGCGCTCGGTGCATGCCGGGATTATCACGGGAGGGTAGCTCGCGGATGAGAGTGAAAAATAAAATGGCGGGAGTGGGCCCGATTAGAGAGAATTTTTGTTAGGAATTCGGAAAATTCGCCTGCAATTCGGGTATTACAGGGTAATATCTTCTAAGACCTTCATTATTTTGACTATTCAGTTTTAGAGTAGAATTCGCAAATGTTTATGAAAAAAAAAAATGGCGGAAGAAGTCCCAAATGGACGGAATTTTTATCGTCAAATTGGGAAAATTTGCGTGCAATTCGAGTATTACAGGGTGGGCCTTCATTGTTTTGACTATTCGGTTTTCGAGTAGATTTCGCGAATGTTTGTGAAAAAGAAAATGGCAGAAGTCCCAAATGGACGAAACTTTTATCGTCAAATTGTGAAAATTTGCGTGCAATTTGGGTATTATATGGTGGACTTCTATTGTTTCTGAATATTCTGTTCTCGAGGGGAATTTGTAGATGCGACTGAAAAAGAAAATGGCGGAAGAAGTCCCAATTGGATAGAATTTTTGTCGTTAAATTAGGAAAATTCGCGTTTAATTTGGGTATTACAGGTGGGCCTTGATTATTTTTGATTATTCGATTTATCAGCAGTGCAATAAAAAATTATATAACATTTATGATAATGATGCATGATTTTTATTCAGTAAACTACCTTACTAAAGACGAACGGAGAAGGGGTGGTCCACCCTGTATATCATGATTCCTTAATCTTGTATTCGTTCCTTTTATTTTTAATTTTAATCTTCGATACTGCGATAGCTTTGTTAGAGAAAACCGAGAAGGGAGTTTATTCACCGCGACCCTCACATTCGCCAGTCAAAATTTGATTAAAATGACTGCCGCGGTTCGCAAGAAAACGGGTCACGGAGCCAAGAATTTTTCCATAAGGCTTCCCTCGGCCAACTCCACGTCCACTTTTCCTTTTTATTAGCGACTAGAATTTTGATGTTTCCCTTTGTGTCGCGGGTAACCGAAGAAAAATAAAGCGCGATAAAATTGCAAGGCGGCGAATTTTAAGAGACAAAGGAGGAACAACCGTGAAGAGAAGGGGTAAGATAACAGAAGAGACAAAGGGTGTCACGTGGAATTTAAAGGCGCGAGATAGCGAATAAACGGACGTGTTACCCGATAACCGAAGAAAATCAATGAATAATTCTTCACCCTCTCCAGAAAAAATAGAAATAAAAAGAAAGGAAACCGAAGACGTTTACAAAGATGAAGCCAGCTAAAAACATCACAAAGAAGGGTAACAGAGTCGAGAAATTATCGACGAATAATTCTTCTCCTCCCAAAAAATAAAAATAAAAATGTAAAAAAAGAAAGAAACCAGAAACGTCCACGAAAAAAAGATCAGCTAAGAACATAACCTCAAAATAATTACACAAGCTGAAATGATCGAATGTATAATTATTCTCAACAGAAATGAAAAAATAAAAAGAAATAGGAACCAAAGACATCGACAAGAAAGAGGCCAACGAAGAACATCTCAAATAAGAGTAGCAGAGGGTTGAAATTATCAACGAATAATTATTTCCAACAAAGATAAAAATATAAAAAGAAATAGAAAACAAAAACATCGACAAGAAAGAGGCCAACGAAGAACGTCACAAATAAGGGTAGCAGAAGGTTGAAATTATCGACGAATATTTCTTCTCCTTCCAAAAAATGAAAATAAAAATATAAAAAAGGAAAGAGACCAAAAATGTCCACGAGAAAAATATCAGCTAAGAACATACCTCGAAATAATTGTACAGGAGTGAAATTATCGACGAATAATTATTTTCAATAAAAATAAGATAAAAGGAAATAGGAACCAAAGCCATCGTCGAGAAAGAGGTCAGCGAAGAACACGACAAAGGAGGGTTGCAGGGGTGCGAGGTTGAAAGCGTACAGGGGATGAGAACGCAAAAGAAGACGTTCGACTATCCGATTAACCGTAGAGAATTCACGAATTCGTTCGCGAATTCCTGTTATCCTGCGACGATCAGTAATCCATTAGGAAAGTTCAGGGGGCTGGAAGAGGGGTTGCCGGGGGTGGTTGGGAGACAGAAACAGGGGCGAAAGAAGATAAGACGATGTGAGAAAGGGGGTAAGATAGCATTGTAGTCGGAAAAAGGGATAAAGGACAGTGGAAATCGTAAAATGGGCGGAGATAGCGGCCAGAGGGTGAGGAAAATGGATGAAGAATAATATCTGATCGAAATGAGCGAAATTGTTAAGGAATAATCGCGGTCGTTCCTTCGGTGGGAATTCGACAAAGGGAACGATACCGGCCGCAGGAGAAGGGGAAAAAGGAAATTTTAGAAAAGGAATTGAAGAAGAGCCGGAAAAAGAATTAAAAGGGTGGAAAATTAGAAGGAGGGTGACTCGAGGTGGTGAAAGGAATGGAAAATAATGGTGGTAGGAGAATTGGAAGTGAGAAGACAAAGGAGACGAAATGACGGGGTTGAAAGGAGAGGAAGAAGTTGGGAAAAATTGAAGGAGGCGTCGAGACAGCGAGAGGGTGCAAAAAGAGAGACGAAAGGGCGGGAAAAAGTGGGAAGTAAGGTGAAATGACAATAGGCCATGGTGAAAACGAAACGGGAAGACTCGATGAAAGACCAGGGAATGAAAGGGGGTAAAGAGGTAGCCTGGGAAGGAGTGACGAAAAAGACAAAAATTGAAGGGAGTGAAAATTAGAAATGTGAACACGTGTGTAATATTAGCAAGAAGAAAGAACAAAATCGCGAATGCAATATAGCCAATGTACGTGAAAATACTTCGTAAAATGGAAAAGAAAATTTGAATTCTTTTTCCATGAAATATTCCTAATCTCCTATTTTTTAAATACCGACAAAAGATTTCTCAAAAATCATCTCACAATATATATAATAGAAGAGAATGTTGAAATCTATTTATTGAATTATTAATTTAAAAAAAAAAAAAGAAAATAGAACGCAATCATTTGAAAAATTTAGGTTAGGTTCGAAAAAAATGGACACAAAAGAAAATATATTCAGTGGAATAAATTTCGATTCCATTTGAAACATTGCTTTATATAGCCAGCAAATAATTTTTTTATATAATAAACAATTATGTCAGGTAGTGGTTTTTATTGACTCACCCTGTATATATATTATCCGAGAATGAGCATTAATTTATCAATAATTATGCACTCTTCGTCTTATGGAATTCCCCGTCCATTTTGCAAAGCGTCAATCGTGACCTAACCTCAACCCTCTCCAGGAACGCCTCGTTATACATTACCAAACAAGCGGACAAAAAATCCAGCAAAATATCACTAGGCACTGGAGGACCTAAACACTCTTTCAGCCGCAGTTGCACCCCGAAGAAACGAACGATTTAACCGAATTTACAGGGAAATCGCGCGAACGAGCCTGCACGCTTTACGTCGAAATTGAACGTCTTCGACAAAGCCCTTCAAACGAGAGCTTTCCGTGGTTTCCAAAGCGCGATTCATCTTTCCCCTTTTTTCCTTTTCCGCCTTCCTTTTCGCCGTCGAGTCGAGTTCACGCGTTCCACGATTCCCGGTTGCCTGTCGAAAATCGGCGTTCCGCGTTTGAGCGCGGCACGATCCCTCTGTGCGTGCGCCGTTACAGCGATGAAAACAAGCCTGAAAGGCCTCGGCTCGCTGAAAAATTGTTTCGCATTAACTCGTTAATGAACGGCAGTTTGGCGGGGCATTACCCGGCAGCTGAAAAGTTGTTTTACCCGCGAAAAATTGCGGCCGCGTTTCTGAAATTGTTTCCCCGCCGCGTGCGGGAATTATCGATTCCATTTTGTTCGGGCGCGCGCACAAAATGGCGGGAGAGGATTGCGGCTCCGCGCGACACCGCAATTGTAAGCGTGTAACAGAGTTGGTTAACGATTTTCCGACCATGTCTGCTTGTTATTCGCGATTTCTCGACATCCTTTCGACAATTCGATGTTTACTCCATCGTTTTATTTCATTTTATTCGAATTACATACTTGGTTACGTTCACGTTGTGTTATGGGTTCGTGTTAGGTTATGTCGTTACTGGTTGTACTTACTACTGGTTACTGGTTGTATTTAGTACTGGTTGTACTGCGTTTCTTTTTCGAAGTTTGATATTAGGTATAGGAATTTTGGTTTTGTTGGTAAAATTGTTTAAATTGTTGTTCTTTGTTTGTTATTTTTCATCGGTTACCCAAGTTTGGAAAAATGATCATTCGTGGAAATGTAAAATGAAATGAGAAAAATCATGGAGATAGATTTAAGGAAGGCGTGAAAGTTTAGTTGTGTTTTAAGAGGATGATATATTTAAGATTCTTGTATATATCACGGCTCAAACTTTGGTGAGAATTGGTGATTTTTAGAACTCGACAGAGATTTCTCACATTGCCACGATCCATCAAACACGAAAGAAATTTTTCCAGGAAAAAACTGTCGAAGGATTTGAAGTCTTTTGATAACACGATCCATCAAAGCCAAAAGAAATTCGCCAAAAGCTGTCGAAGAGTTTCCAAGAATTTTATTAGATCCGAGGATCCTAAAATCCCCTAGAAGTTCTTTATTCTTGTCCCGAAAGTTAAAGAAAATCTTATGTGATAATAAAATCTTTTAAATTCCGGAGAATCTCCTCCAATAATATACTATTTAAGAATTTTGAATCTCAAAAAATTCTATCGAATTCAACCCCAAAATCCCCTAGAAATTTTGTATCTTTATCTCGAAAATTAACATCGATTTCTTTTATATATTCATAGTCCTTGAAGCCTTAAGAAAACTTCTCTGAGAAGCGCTATAAGAAAGTTCGCCTAGGTTCCCCTAGGTTCCTCAAATCCCCTAAAAATTCTTAACCTTTATTTGAAAAGATTAGCAATAATATCTTGCATTCGCATAAACTTCCAAACTCTCAAAAAATTTCTCCAAGAAGATCCTACATCGAAGAATTCCTAGCCCCGAAAAATTCCCCAAATTCCACAATCCTAAATTCCCCCAGAAATACTTAACCATTACCTTCAAAAATTCGCAGTAACGTCTCGCACTCGCATAATCCCTCAACCCTCCAAAAATTTCTCCGAGAAGACCATATATCGAAAAATTCCTAGCCTCGAAAAATTCCCTAAATTCTATACCTCTAAAATTCCCCAGAAATACTTAACCTTTACCCATAAAAGTCCGCAGTAATATCTCGCACTGGCATAATCCCTCAACCCTCCAAAAAATTCCTCCCAGGAGACCCTATATAGAAGAATTCCCAGCCTCGAGAAATTCCCCTAGATCCCAGGACCCCAAGATCCCCCAGAAATTGTTAATTCTCCCCCAAGAAATCAACGAGGTTCCCTCACAATGATCAATCGTCCGCCTTCAGAAATCCCTTCAGTGGCAAAGTGAATTTCTTTCAGCATCCTCCCCCTTGTGTCCCCGTCTACCCTCTCACCCTATTCCCCCTAACCCATAGCCTATGGTGGACAAAAGACGGTCCCGTTGCGCGATTTATAGCCGCGCTTAAGAGGACCTACTTACTTCGGTCTCGTTGCAGCCGCGGCAAATCGAGTTGACCCTTGAACTTCGAAACTTTGTTACGAGTTCGAGCTCGAATTGGCCGTAACCGCTGTAACAGTACTTCCTTTCTAAATGCACCCTCCTCGCCCGTCCCACCCCCCTCACGCCCGCCACCCATTGTATTTAATTTCCTTCCCAATTTATCCGTCTTCCCGCGTCCAAGCAGAACGGGCAAACGAGAGCGAACTCGGGATTATTTAAATCCAATGAAATTCCCGCGCTTGCAACGCAGCGTCCTGCCAATTTTGCAATTTAATCCACCGTTGACCAAATTAATTTTTATCGTTCGAAACATCCTACCGATCACGCGTGTCGTTCAGCGTCCATTGGTCCAACGGGGGGCTCTGGCCACTCGAATTTTCAATTTCCAGGAATTTTCCAATTTTTTTTTTTTTTTTATTTTTATCTCTTCGTGGATTGTTTTTTTTTTCATTTTTTCATTTTTTTATTTTTTTATTTTTTCGTGGTTCGTGACTGGGTTTCGGAACGACGGGAGGTTTGTTCATTGGCGGTGATGTATGTGCAAGATGATTTTTGGGGTTTGTACGTCGGACAATTGCGGGGAGAAAGTTTAGTCGAATAATGGGAACTTTTCTTAAACAATGCGGTCGGTTATGGTGGCTCGTATGACTTTGGAGTTATATTGGCTTGTGTAGAGTTAAAAGGGAGTTGGAACAGAATGGTCGTACCGTGGTTGAGAGAGGTGTAGGAAATTAGAGTGATGCTTTGGGGTTGGTTTGATTCCAAGGGGTGCAAAAGATTTAGAGAAGGGGTGCTGTAAGTCGATTTTGAATGAAGTGATTAATTGCTGATTATTTAGATGTGTGTTTCTGTCTATTTTACTGTGAGAAAGAGAATTATTAAATTAATTTATACTTATATTTAATTAATTATTAAATCTTTCTTCTCTTTGCATTTTAAAATGATTGAAATTCCATTTTTGTATGTTAATATTGTAATTAATATTTGCTTCATTATTGAACAATTTATTTTTTTCATTCTTCTCTGTGGAACTTGAAATAATTATAATTAATAATAATAACATTATTAATAATAAATAATTATAATTAAATAATATAATATCGAAATGATTACTTACTGATAATTTAGGTATAATTAATTTATTTTTGTATTTAATTAATTATTAAATAATTTCTTTTTCTCTGTGGAATTTAAGATGATTCAAATTCCAATTTTGTATCTAAATAATGGAACTAATATTTCTTTTATTTCTAAACAATTTTCTTTTTTCTTATTATTCTTGGTGGATCTTGAAATAATTATAATTCTGGAATAATGATATTTTGTGTTAATATCGAAACAATTTTCTTTCTTTTCCTCTCTTTTAAGACGAATTCGAATTTTTAACTGGAATTTAAGATGATTCCATTTCCATTTTAATCTATTAATATTCGTCTAATTTTCGAATATTGTCTTTCTCGTTTCCCTTCTTCCCGACCTCAAAAATAACAGTAATTCAATTTCTTGACAATTAAGTAATTTAATTTAAGTTGATTCCAATTCCATTTCAGTCTATTAATATTCGCCTAATTTTCGAATACTGTCTTTCTCGAACTCGGAAATAACAGTAATTTCATTTTTTGACACTCCGCTATATTCAATTCCCTCTTTCCTCAAACATATCTGAGCCAAATTGTATCAATTCCACCTTGGTCTATTTAAAATTGAATTTAATTAACACCCGAAACTCTGACCGAATTTTCCAAGTGATTCTTTATTCTCTTGCTTCGACTGTGATACGAAATCAAAAGCCACATTCATTCTTTACAAACAAAAATTTCGTCACTGATAAATCCCCAAGGCAGACAGGTCATCTGCAACAGGAAAAGAAGCCGAAATGACGATCACATATATGAGAAAAAATTCTTGACCTGGTTACAAAAAAAAAAAAAAAAAAAAAAAGAAAAAATTGGGAAAAATAAGGAAAAATATTATCGAAATTTGGATAATCGTTATTTGAGTAAACCGTGCTTGGTACAGGATGTACAAGATTGATTCTTTCATGCAATCACGAGCAGATGACGCATGATGCTTATTACGCGTGTGTTCTAATCACTGCACGACCGAGTATACCAGTTTCGGCATAACGCTGATAACCTTATCGTTGACAAACAGTTTCCAGATTGATAGCCTTTATTAGGCAGCCTGTAATTAAACGGAGAAGCGTATTCCTCGTACTGTTGTGTCATAAACTCGAAGAAGCGAGCAGAAATTCGTAATATTTATCGTTTGTTTAAAGATAAACATTCTTTCGCGAATCCCGGATTTCGAATCAAGTTATTTGGTATTTTAAAGGAGTCGTGGTCATCCACAATGCGAATAAAAATAAAATTATGCAATTCTTCCTTTTCGTTATTTATTTGGATTGGTTGGAAAATTGTGAGGTATTTTTTAAATTTTATTTAACCCTTTGCACTCGAGAGGTGACCTTCAGTCTATCTACTTCTAAAGACACCTGTCAGATTGACTGGTAAAGGAAACTACGTGCCTCTTCTTTTAACGATTAGTTTAATTTAAAAACAATTATATATTGTATTAACAGTCTTAATATAAGTTAACCAAATCTGTTACCATCGTGTAATTGGAGCAACCTTTCCGTCTAATTGACGGGTTCCGTGAATCTAGTTGTATATCGTCAATAGGTCGTCCGCAATTGGCGACGGTTAATGACGAACCAAATTTCTTGAGGAACGTTGTGTTTATAGTGGACTGTATTTTACGTAGTTGTTCCGGATAACTCTTCTGAACTCTTCGAATGTTATTTACTGATTGACTCTGACTGACTCTCTCGGTGGTTATATAATCCTGGTCTCTCTGCTGATTGATTGCTATGATGTTGGGAGTGTATGTCAACTTCAGTGTCCTTCGATGGTGGTGGTTGTTTAAACGATCTAGATAATTGTGCTTGTCTTCTTGAAGGGTGATATATAGTTGTTTGTTGCGGATTACCTAAGTGGTGGCTTAGGTGCTAAAGAAATCACAGGGCGCTGACACTAAGGGTATAAACAACCTTCTACTTGGGACATTGCGGTCCTAGGGCCTCATCAATGGTACTTGAGAACTTTCAGAGCCTTCACACGGTATATTATAAATAAAGGGCCGAACGAAATACCGGGACGACATTCCAAGGCTTAACACTAGTGTTAAAAGGGCCTGCTATTCCTCGGAGCTACTCACTCTCACATCAGCAACAGTACGGATATCTTACATATCGTGATCCACAGTATTTTAAAAGACTCTAGTATTTTAATTGTATATTGCATAAAGTGTATAAATTTCGCGTATATTAAACCTTTATAAATACAATAGCTGTACAACTGAATACGGTTACTTCCCTGCACGTTAATCATTTATTTAGGCTATTTCCTCCACGAAATTCCCAACAGATTCCTTTGGAGAAAAAGGATAAAAAGGAAGGAAGCTTCGAAAATATGTACACCCAAAGAGAAAAGAAACTGCGCGACAATGGTATCACAAAAAGCGTATAAACCAATATGGAACGGAGGTGTGTAAGCTTGGCTAGGAAAGATACTGCACTGTCCCACCGATCGCAGCGCCATCTGCCCGCTCTGGCCACCGGGAGACGCTCCACCGAGCACTCCGTATCCTACGTGCAGGGAAAATAAGACAAACGAAAACAGGCAATATCAGAATCGAGAGATCCACGCTCGCCTTTGACTCCTCAGATAAACGCGATCATGTTAGCGCGATAACACGGATGACACTTCAGCGAAGCTCAAACTCCATTTTTCTTCTCCGTCGCTCCTCGACCACCTTCTCCGTCCCCCTATCGAGCCCCCTCCTGCTTCTTTTCCCTGTCAACCGGTTCGTCGATTTATTATTCAACGCGCCGCGTTCACATCTGGGACGATCGGGGGATCGAACGCAGACGGGAAAAATGGTCGACGACCGGGCAGGGTCTGATCGATTCGTTTCTAAACGCGTCGACGACCTAGGGATCGTTAAACGACCAGCGGAATATAACGAGCGGACGCGTCGTTTCGACGAATATGGACGTTGCACTCGTTCCTTGATAATGGTCCGTCCTCTTTTTTCTTCCCTTCTTCCTTCTTCTCTCTTTTCACTTTATTTTTATCTTTTTTCTGGGATTTTATATTTTTCTTCCTTTTTGTGCCGAGCAGACGATGAGATTGATCGATCTTTATGGGCAGGGGTGGAATTTGGAGGGTTGTAAATTGGGCAGGTTTGGTAGCAATTTCTTTTTTACTTTTTCTCTGCCATTTTCTTCCTTTTTTCCGTGTTCTTTGTTCTGGGGATGTTGAGATTGATGGAGTTTTATTGATGGGGGTGGAATTTTTAGGGGTTGTAGGTTGGACAGGTTTCCTACGCCTTTATTTTTTATTTTTCTATGCTTTCTGTGATGGAGGTAATTAAATTGATCAATTTTTATAACTAAGGGTGGAATTTAGGGGGTTGTAAATTGGACAGGTTTGGTAGCAATTTCTTTTCTACCTTTTACCTGGGATTTTCTTTGTTCCGGGGATGGTGAGATTGATGGAGTTTTATTGGTGAAGGTGAAATTTTGGGAGTTGTAGGTTAGGTAGGTTTCCTAGGTTTTCCTTTTTTATTTTTCTATCCTTTTTGTGATGGAGGTAATTAAATTGATCAATTTTTAGAGGTAAGGGTGGAATTTAGAGGGTTGTAAATTGAACAAGTTTTTTAACATTTTCGTTTTTACTTTTTCCCTGGGATTTTCTTTCTTTTTTGACGTTCTTTGTTCTGGGGATGGTGAGTTTGATGGAGTTTTATTGATGGGGGTGGAATTTTGGGGGTTGTAGGTTAGGTAGGTTTCCTAGCCTTTGCTTTTTTATTTTTCTCTCCTTTTTGAGCTGGGGATGATCTCAATTTGATCAATTTCTGTATGTAAGGGTGGGATTTGGGGGTTGTATGATGGCTAGGTTTTGTCATCATTTTCTCTTTTATTTCTGTTTCCTATGATTTTATCTTTCTCTTGTTTCTTTATTTTGAAAATGACGAGATTGATCCACATTTATGAGAAATGGTAAAATTTATGGGGTTGTAGGTTGAGTAGATTTGCTAGTCTCTTCTTTTTTATTTTTCTGTTTTTATTTTTCATTTCTTTTTGTTCTGGAGATAATCAAATTCATCAATTTCTATATGTAAGAGTGAAATATTTGGGGTTGTAGGCTGAGTAGGCTTCCTAGCCTTTTTCTTTTTATTTGTCTATTTTTATTTTTCCCTAGAAATTTATTTTTCCTTTTCTTTTTGCGCTAGAAATGATCAAATTGATCAATTTCTATATGCAAGGGTGAATTTCGGAGGGTTGTTAACTTTTTCCAGGATTCTCTTTCTTTTCTTTTCTTTTTTGTGTTAGAGATAATGAGATTGATCAATCTTTATAAATAAGGGTGGAATTTGGAAAGTTGTACTTTGAGTACGTTTTCTAGTCTTAATCTTTTTAATTTTTCTATTTTTGTTCTTTTCTAGGAATTTATCCTTTTCTTTCTTTTACGTTGGAGATCATGAGATCGATCAATTTTTATGAGCCACTTTTATGTGATTTTCTTGTTTTCTTGTTTTCTGTGCTGGGGTTGATAAGATTCATCAATCTTTACAGCCAAGTGTGGAAGTTGAAGGGTTTTAAGTTGAGTAGGTTTCCTAACCTTTTCATTCTTCTTTTTTCTATCCTTCTTTTTCAACTTTTTTTTAGTCTCTTTAGTCTTGTGATTTTTTCTAAGAATTTTCAATTTTTAATTTTGGACAAATGATTACTTTAGAACAATACTTGCACGATTTTTTGGGAAGATTTATTAAAGGTATGCAGATATTGAATAATCTTATTATTATTAAAATTATTAAAATATTAAGATCTCATTAAAAAGTATGCAATTTTGTTTTTTTTACCAAAAATTATTTATTAATTATTAAAATATTAAAATATTATTAAAAAAGTATGCATTTTTGTTTCTTTTATCAAAAATTATTTATTAATTATTAAAATATTAAGATATTATTAAAAAGTATGCAATTTTTGGTTTTTCAAACGAAGCAATTATCTCAAAACAAATTTTCATCCCTTTGACGTTTAACCCTCTACAAAATTCTGCGGTTCCAAACCTGTTACCGAGTATCTCTTTAAAAAATTCCGCCACACTTAAATTTGCTTAGGGCAGTTTTCAAATATATGCATCGTAAATTTATTTTATTACGGATGAATTAAACTCCGGTTTGATGGAATAAAAATCGCAAGAAATTACATTCACCGTGTAAGCCAAAGATCAACCCCTATCAAATTGCAGAGTAACCAAGACCGAACCATTGTACCCGCGGCAGCGTTC